>NC_092710.1:54270179-54416384 GCF_047496885.1 Scyliorhinus torazame
CTTATACAGTCTCAGAAGTACATCCCTGGTCTTGTATTCTAGCCCTCTTGACAGGAATGCTAACATTGCATTTGCCTTCTTAACTGCCGACTGAACCTGCACATTAACCTTAAGAGAATCGTGGACAAGGACTCCTAAGTTGCTTTGTGCTTCTGCTTTCCGAAGCATTTCCCCATTTCGAAAATAGTCTATGCCTAAATTCCTTTTCCAAAGTGCACAACCTCCTTTTGCTTTGGCTATTTTTGCTACTACTTTGCTGGTGCAGCTCTGGAATGAAACTATTTCCAAAGGAGTTCCGATGTCGACTTCTATTTTCATATTAACTCTGGTTCTCTTTGCGTAGATGTTGCCAGGCACTCTGATATTTTCCAGCATGTTATGTGTTCTTTCAGATTTAAAACATCTACAGTATTTTCCTCGTTCATTCTAATGAGGTTCTTCTCCACATCGGAGGAAAATTAAACTCCAGTTTCCGATATGACAGGTGGGGACACCGACCACTATAGTGAAGAGGAACACTTGGAGAACGTGAGTGTTCTGATCATGGGATTATTCAATTTCTACAATTCAGCAAATATGTTCATTTGTGGCTTAATATGTGTCACTCAATCCAGATTGGAACTGAAACAAAGTCACTTTGAGACAAGACGTCCTGTCATAATTCTCGTCTCAATCCGAGATAACTGAAGGAAGATCAGACCCACAGTTCGTGGTCAATGTCTGATAGGATTAGCCGCCTTAAGCATGAATTTATGTACTTTGTTATGTAACTCTTGTAATACTCTTTAGTGTGGTGATTGATATTGCCACCTGACACGCAACATGTCAGGGATCAATTCGGACCTTGCACCGCTTTTCTCACATTTATCATTGAATCTCTCCTGCCTTCCAGCCCATCCCAGATGTTTCCTTTTGTCCTTCTTTTCACTCTCCACCTGTTTCCAGTAGTATTAACCATCTCAATGTTTTTCCAGTACATTGAATAAAATAAGTCTAGATATATGTTAATCAGGCGTCGGAGTGAAATCTATCTTATCTTTCATTCTTTGGTGTCCATTGTGAGTCTTTGCCAAGGAAAGTGTGATCGCTCCAATTGTAACTCTTAAGTCATGTTGGCCATGGGAACAGCAGAGCTCCTGGTCATGATTATCAATGTAATCGTATACCATATTTCCATTTATAATTTTACACTTTCATTTCTGTACCAAAATCCCGTGTGTAAGTCAGTTGTGTACATGAAAGCAGCTGTGCTCGATTTGTCTATTTGGTTCAGTGTTTTCTTCACATTTGAACAAAGTCATAAGTTCATAAGATAGAGGAGCAGAATTACGCCATTCGGCATATCGAGTCTGGTCCACTCTGCGATCATGGCTGATATGTTCCTCATCTGTTACCTACAATGCAACAGGCAAGAGCTGAATTAACAAATCCGCCAGTGCATCTCCTCCCCAGAATACATGATCCACGAACAGGAGTAGGCAATTTAGCCTCCCGAGCGTAAACACCTTGAACGTATCTCTTAAATCCCGATGGCCGATCCCATCATAACCTCAACTCCGCTGTCCTGACCGTTCTCCATGACTCTTAATTCCATTACCAATCAAAAAGCTACTAAATCTTCCTTAAATGTCCTCATTGCCCTGGATCTACCGCACTCTGGGTAGTGAATTCCACAGATTCAGAGACCTTTGGGAGAAGTAGTTTCTCCTCAAATCTGTTTTAAACTTACAACATCTTATAAGATTATGACCTCTCATTTTAGAATGCCCACTAGAGGAAACATCTGCTCCACGACTACTTTATCCATACCTTTTGGCAATTTGCATACCTCGATTTGATCTCCCCCATTCCTCTAATCTCTATAGAGTGGAGGCATGAACTGTGGAACCTCTGCTCATACTAGAAACCTCTCATATCTTGAATCAACGTAGTGAACTTCCACTGAATTGCCTCCAATGCCGCTAAATCATTCCTCAAATACGAGGACAAAACTATGCACAAAACTCCAGTTGCGGTCTTAGCAATACCTTGTATATTTGCGAAAACACTTCCTGTGTTATACTTATACTCAATTCCTTTTGAAAGAAATGCCAACATTCCATTTGATTTTCTTATTATCTGCTGCACCTGCATGGTCGTATTCTGTGACTCATGCACGAGGAAACCCTCTGCATCGGAGTACCCCGAATTCTCTCCTCATTTAAATAATAAATTGCCTTTCCATTTCTTCGACCAAAATGCATCACATCACAATTATCCACGTTAAATTCCATCTGCCATATTTTGGCCCACTCTCCCAACCTATCTATATCCATTTGTTAGGTTCTTATTTCATCATTGAAACTTACTGTCCCAGCTATTTTTGTGTCATCTGCGAATGTGACTATGGAACCTTAAATTCCTGTATCCATGTCATCAATATCGATTTTAAACAGCTGGGGTCCAAAGACCGAAACCAGTGGACCCAACCAGTTACATTTTGCCATCCAGAAACACATCCATTTATCTTGACTCTCAGTCCCCTGTCCGTCAGCCAATTCTGTATCCAAGCTATCAAGTTATCACTAATCCCATGTGATCTCATGTTGTGAATTAACCTTCTGTGCGGCACCTGCTCAAACGCCTTACGGAAGTCCATATATACTACATCTACAGGGTCCCCATTATCCACTTTGCTTGTTACATCTTCAAAGATCTCTAGAAAATTAGACAAACATGATTAGCCCTTCATAAAAGTATTCTGACTCTGACGGATAGCGCTTTGGCTTTCCAACTGTCTCGATATTGCGTACATTGTAATTAATTCTAATAATTTCCCAACAACGGATGTTAAACTAACTGATCTGTAATTTCCCACATTCTCCTTCCCTCCGTATTTAAATAAGGGTGTTACGTTCACATTTTTCCAATCCCTGCCTCCAGAAAATGTTGGAATAGTATAACCAATGGATCCACAAACTCTGCTGCCACTTCCTTTAACACTGAGATGTAAACAATCAGCCACTGGTGACTTGTCTCCCCTCAAACCCAAGAGTTTCTTTGAGTACCGTTTCCCTATTGATGGTGAGTGTTAAAAGTTCCACCATTTTTATTACCTCTGAATTGCCCGTTCCAATAGGAATGTCCTTGTGTCCTCCACCGTGAAAAATGAGGCAAAGTATTGATTTCTCATTTTTGACACTTCTGTGTTGCCCACTATTAACTCACCAGTTTCATCTTCCAAGGGACCAACATTCACCTCAGCGACTCCCTTCCCTTTTATGTACATGTAGAATCTTTTGCTATCTTCTTATTTTCTGTGATAGTCTTTTTTTACAATTTACCTTAGCCCTTTCTATTGCCTTTTTAGTAGCCCATTGTTTATGTTTGAAAGTTTCTCAATCTTCTAGCCCGCCGCTGGCCTTTGCAATATGATTTACCTTAGTTGTTTTCTTTATAATGTCCTTGACCGCCTTCTTTAGCCATGAATGGCTTTTTACCTCTTTTACCCCTTCTTCATCACCCGTATGTATTTTAGTTGTAAGGAATTGAGTATCTCCTTCAACAACTGCCACTGTTCATCACTTGTCCTACATTTAGCCGCCCTGCCCACTCTACTCTTGCCAAATCTGTCCTCATGCCTATGTAATTTCCTTTGTTTAATTCCAAAACACGAATGCGGGACTCTACTCTCTTGCCCCCAAACTCAATCTTGCTTTCGAACATACTATGGTCACTACTCCTTATTATATGTTTAATTATGAGGTAATTAATTAATCCCTCCTCATTATAGAATGCCAAATCTCGGGAAGTCTCCTGTCGGATTGCTTCCCAGCATACTGTGCCAGGAAAAAAATCTCTAATATATTCACTGAACTCTGCCAATTTTACCCTTGCCAATTTGATTCCTCCCGTCTATATGCATATTGAAATCAACCGTTATTATTGTCGTACTTTTCTTGCAAGCCCCAGTATTTCCTGGTGTGTACAGTGCCCCACTGTAGAACTACGTTTTGGGGACCTATAGGTACTCCTACCAAGGACTATTTCTTATTTCTACCCAGACTGATTCCACATCTTTACCTCTTGTGCTTATATCATTTCTCATTACAGCACTGATCCCTTTCCTCACTATCAGGCAGGGCTGCGTCACCTCCTCTTCCTTTTAATCTATCCATCTGAAATACTGCATACCCTTGGATATTCAATTCCCAGATCTGGTCTCCTTGTAACGACGTTTCAGTAATCCCCACCATTTCATAACCTTTTGTTTCTATTTGCTATTTGTTTCTATTTGTTTTGTTGCAAAAGCTTTATGCATTTATATATGTAGCTTTCAAATTTGTTTTATGTAACGTTTCCCTACTTTTCTATAATTCGTTGTTGCATAAAGGCATTCAACTTTTCTGTCCCACACATTTATTTTCTGGCAACCATCCACCACATTGTTCACCTGCACTCTTACTGCTCCTTTAAATTGGGTTTACAACTGAACCCTCATGCCCACCTTCTTTAGATATAGCCCTATCTACAGCGAGTGACGCAATTCGCGCAGACTCAGCATGGTTCAGATGAAGACCATTGCTTCGGAAAAGATCCCGTCTTCCCCAGTACTGGTGCCAATGTTCCATGAATTCAAACCCATTTGAGCCACGCATTGACCTCCTTAATCTCACTGACTTTATGTCAATTAGTTCATGGCGCAGGTCGTAATTACATTTTTGGTTCTGCTTTTTAATAAATTTAGAGAACACAATTTTTTTGGTCCAATTCAGGGGCAACTTGGTGTGGCCAATCCATCTGACCTGCACATCTTGGGTTGTAGGGTGAAACTCAAGCAGGCATGGGGAGAATGTGCAAACTCCACATGGATAGTAATTGAGGGCCGGGATTCGAAACTGGGTCCCCAGCGCCGCAGTCCCAGTGCTAACCACTACGCCACACACTGCCTTCTGCTTTTTAGTTTAGTGCCTAGATGTTCATACTCCCTTAGAAGAAACTCTGCCCTTGTTCTCCCTATGTCGCTTGTACGTCACGATATCTGGATCTTTGCCCTTCCACCCCAAGTTCCACTGCAACCCAAATGAGATATTCGGAACCCGTGCACCAGTGAGGCATTACAACGCTCGGGATTCTCGTTCCTAGTCACTGAGAACAGTGTTAATACCCCGAGCTATACTATCCCCGATTATGACTACATTTCATTTCTCTCCCCACGTAAATGGCTCCCTTTACTACGGTGCTGTGGCCAGTTTGCTTATCCTCCCTGCTGTCCCTGTTCTCGTCCACACAGGGGGCAAGAATATCCAAGCTGTTTGACAGCCATAAAGGCTGAGGCTCCTGCAACCCTACCTCCTGGATCCAAATACCAATTTCACTCGCAGCCACACCTTCCTGTCCCTGACTGCTGGCCGAATTTAAGGGGGTCTGACTGCCCCCTGCTGCCAAAAGTTCAATGCTAAGCATTGCACTGAGAGAACTGCAGCTGTAGTTATAACATTGTTCTCTGCTCTGACCTTATTCAAGAATAGCCCATTTTTATTTCCATGTGAGCATCAGGAACTATTTAGCAAGGTGAGGTTGGATTGCCTGTCAAGTGTGATGTTTTCTTCTCCTCACCTTTCGGCGCGGTGTTTCTCTGGTTTCATCCAGCTTGGGTGGTTTGGCTTAATGTCACTTTCATTGTCTTGTTTATTTCATTGACAATCAAACGCATTGCAGTGGCAATCGGAGCCCGCAGGAAACCCCGGACTTAAACAACGGAGAACAAGTTTTCAGCTCTTTTGTCCATGTTTAAACCAAAGCTTTTACTGGTGTCATAAACTGAGTGATCCTGGCGGAACCCAAACAGAGTGTGACTGAGCAGGTTCATTCTCGCTAACGTAACATCATCTCGTTGTATATTTTCTAAAATTAACTGTTCTCTGTCATTTGTCCGTTTTGTTCTACTTTTCGATGCTACATATTGGTGTCCAAAAACTGTGGAACATTAGTTGACTCTCTCCCTCATACCATTACATCAATTAACCGGAATCAATTTGTTCCACCTAGTTTGAGATGGCGCAGTTAATCACTGGACAGATTCCGCTTGCAACTTGGTCTAGAAAGCCGGTTAACTTACCATTAAAATTAAAATTCTTATTTTTAACACCATGTTATATAGTTAATACACCAACATATGCTGAGATAATTAATATCCCTTGTTTGTATTTATATTATTTCTCCCATCTGCAAATTCCTTCCAAATTTGCTCTTCTATATTTATGCCGTCAGTTGTTGGTCGATATAATATAATGATGTCAGCGTGAATTGGTTGTTTCAGTAAAGTCCACAAGAATCTTTCTAGGTTCATAATTGTGCAGCAAATATAGTGATATAAAGAAACATACATGATTGGGTGAATATATTTGTATTCCCTGTACTTGTGGCCTATTCCAAAACCTTCAGCATATCCTCTGTGCAGTCTGCTCTCGGGGGTTACTGATCATCGCCATTGTAAATGTGGCTGGTAATACAAAGTACGAGAAATTTACCATGTAGAACACTAAAGGGTGGGTAATACCATTAGCATTTGTACATTGCAAGATGCTACTGAACTAATGTGCATGCTAATTTTCATTTGCGCTTCAAAGAAATCAAATGAGTTCAGCTTTGAAACCACTGAACAGAAAGTTAAAATAAGTTTTACCACAACGTCCTCCAGTGTAAACGTAGGAAGATTCTCTTATTGGAGAATCATAGTCACCTCCAGTGTGAGGCTAACAGCAGCATGATTGCTAAAGAAGCACCGTGACATCCAACGTAAATGTGAGGGTACCACCGCTGCTCAGGAAACATGGCGACATCTAGTGTCAGTGTTACAAACCCGTTATTCCTGTTGAAGTATGGTAACCTCCAGTGTAGGTGTCACAGAACCGTTACTCATGATGAAACAGGGTCACCTCTAGTGGAGGCAATACAGAAGAAGTGCTGCTGATAGAGAGGGTCACAATAGTACAATTAGGAATCACTTTATAGAGCGGAACATGGGAGCGTCAACTGTAAGTGTCGTGATCCCACTAACACCAGATGAACAAGATCACAACTAAAATAGTCAAAATACTGTAGATTCTGGAATCTGAAAGAAGAACAGAGGACGCAGGGAAAGTCTGCAGGTTTGCCAGTATCCATCAGAAGAGAAACAGAATGAACATTTCGATTCCTTTGGTACTTTGTCAGGACTGAAAGAATCTATAAAATTCACAAACAGTAGCAACTTTAAGAATAAAGGACAGATGGAGAGGTATGAGAGGTGTAACAATCTGTGCATTATAAAGAATACAGGGGGTTAACAGTAAGATAATAATACTTCTCTCACCACCAGATGGAGACGAGGAGCAGTGATATAAATATCATGTGACTTCTGGGATTCTCGGAGAAGGTTGTAAGGCGTTGGAGTGGTAAAGTGTATAGCGTAGTGTTCTGTTGTAAGGGATAGTGCATTGTTTTTTTCATAACTTATTCCTTGTTGACTGGTTGGAATCTTTAATTTAGCAGAGTAACTAAATCAACTTTGTTAAATAACACAACTTGATGTTCTTTGTTAACACTACGTTAGCAAAACATCCGAATAGACCCAACAGAGAATATCACAAGAGAGGAAGGGGTGTTTGCATTGAAGTAATATGTATGAAATATATTTTAAAAAAGGAAATCGGGGGTTTAAGATAGAAGAGGAGGTCCAAATCTAAAGATGCGAAAAACAACGTTGAGTCCAGAGAGTTGCAATGTGCCCAACCGGAAGATGATATACAGCTCCTCCAGTTTGTGCTGGGATTCAATGGCGCAATTCAACAAGCAAAGGATGGATATGTGGGCAGGAGAGCAAGGTGCCTAGATAAATGGAAGGCAACATGAAATTTGGGGCCATGCTTACGGACTGAGTGAAGATGTTGCGCAATGTTAGCATCCAGTCGACATTTGGTCTACCTTTGCAGAGGAAACATAATTGGGAGCAATGAATACAATAAATCAAATTGAGAGAAATGCAAGTAGAAAGCTACTGAACATGAAAGCATCACTTGGGGCCTGAACAATGAGGAGGTAAAGGGGAAGGTGTTTCACCCTTTCAAATTGCGAGGGAAGGTGCCGTGGGAAGGGGATGGGGAGTTGGATGTGATGGAAGAGTGGACCAGGGTGTCAATAATGTAGCTGTCTCTGGGGAATACTTACAGTGAGGGTGCTGTGGAAAATATTGTTCGCGTTCGCATCATGCTGGAGCTGGCAGAAAAGGCAGAGGATGATCATTTGAAGGTGGAAGCTCGTAGGATGAAGTACGAGGACACAGAGACCATGTTATTGTTCTCGGAGGGAGAGGAAATTGCTGAGGATAGACATGCAGGAGATGGGTCGAAACACATTGAGTGCCATGTGAACACCAGGTTGGGGGGGGGGAAAGTCGGTGAAGGAATAAAGCAGACAGATCAGAAGGTGGCATCATCAGAGTAGATGTGTCGGTGGTGGGAAACGTGGAGAATGGGATGTAGTCGCTCCCCGGAACAGAGTATAAGGAGCTGTAATAGGGGTTGCTGTACGATTACAATTAATATTAGTTCATAAGAACTAGGAGCAGGAGTAGGCCATCTGGCCCCTCGAGCCTGCTCCACCATTCAATGAGATCATGGCTGATCTTTTGTGGACTCAGCTCCACTTTCCGGCCCGAACACCATAACCTTTAATCCCTTTATTCTTCAAAAAACTATCTATCTTTATCTTAAAAACATTTAATGAAGGAGCCTCTACTGCTTCACTAGGCAAGGAATTCCATATATTCACAACCCTTTGGGTGAAGAAGTTCCTCCTACACTCAGTCCTAAATCTACTTCCCCTTATTTTGAGGCTATGCCCCCTAGTTCTGCTTTCACCCGCCAGTGGAAACAACCTGCCCGCATCTGTCTGTCCTATCTATTCCCTTCATAATCTTATATGTTTCTATCAGATCCCCCCTCATCTTTCTAAATTCCAACGAGTACAGTCCCAGTCTACTCAACCTCTCCTCGTAATCCAACCCCTTCAGCTCTGGGATTAACCTAGTGAATCTACTCTGCACACCCTCGAGTGCCAGTACGTCCTTTCTCAAGTAAGGAGACCAAAACTGAACACAATACTCCAGGTGTGGCCTCACTAACACCTTATACAATTGCAGCAGAACCTCCCTAGTCTTAAACTCCATCCCTCTAGCAATGAAGGATTCCATCTGCCAGACCCTAGCCCATTCACTTAGCCTATCCAAATCCCTCTGCAGACTTCCAGTATCCTCTGCACTTTTTGCTTTACCACTTATCTTAGTGTCGTCTGCAAACTTGGACACATTGCCCTTGGTCCCCAACTCCAAATCATCTATGTAAATTGGGAATAATTGTGGGCCCAACACTGATCCCTGAGGGACACCACTATCTACTGATTGCCAACCAGAGAAACGCCCATTAATCCCCAGTCTTTGCATTCTATTAATTAACCAATCCTCTATCCATGCTACTACTTTCCCCTTAATGCATGGGACATTTGTTGCAAAGAATCATTGTCGCCTGAAGGGTAAGTGTAAGGGTAAGCTGTTATCAGAGGGACACCATCACCACTAGTGTAAATAGAGGGGAATCCTGAATGAACATGCTCCAATCGACTGTAAGTGTTGTGTAACTCTAGCACCATAGGATGATGAGCATCCGTGTTATTGCTATTGGGGTACTATTAGACTAAGATAAACAAAAACTGCAGGAGTGTGTCCATTTCAATATTTATTTTATTTTTATTGTTATTCATTAATGGGACGCGGGCTTTGCCGGCATTTATTGTCCATCCCACGTTGCCCTTGATGGGCCAGTTAAGAGTCCACCACATTGTTGGGGGCCTGGAGTAAGGATGGCAGATTTCCTTCTCTAAAGGACATAAATGGACCAGTTGCGACAATCGGCAATGGTTTCTTGTCGACTTTAACTCCAGAATTTTAATTCAAATCGAAATTTCATAATTCAAATCTGCTGCAGCGGGATTTGAACCTGGCTCCCTAGAGCATTGCTCTGTGTTTCTGGATTACTAGTCCTGTGACAATACCACAACGCCACAACTTCCCATCAGCAGATAATTGACAAGGCGTAGTGGGGCTGCCATTGAAGTGTAATATTGTTTCCTCACCCTTCGATGTGTCATTTGTTCTGGTTTCACACAGCTTGGCATTTGTGGCTTTATTTTACTTAAATTGTTTTGTTTAAGTGTTTGACTATCCGACGTATTACAGTGGCAAGCAGAGCCGGACTGAAACTCTGGTCTAACAAAACTGAGAACAAGCCTGATCCAAAGATAGGCCTGGGCGGGATACTCCACCCCCACGCCGAAGTGGCCGCGCCGTCGTGAACGCCGCCGAGGTTCACGACAGCGCGGAATGGCCCCGGTCCCGACTGATTCAGGCCCTGACAATGGGCCAGTATCGGGGCCGCGTCATCTACCCGCGCCAGGACTTGTTGCCCGCGTAAAAGCGGCGCCGCATAGATGATCCGGCCGGCGCCGTATAACGGACATCATCCGTGCATGCACGGGTTGGCCAGCGCCAACCAGCGCATGCGTGGTTGCCGTCCTGTCCAAATCCGCCCGCAAGAAGATGGGGGACGGATCTTGCAGGGCCGCAGGAGAAAGGAGGTCCTCCTTCAGAGAGACGGCCCGACGATCGGTGGGCACCGATCGTGGGCCACCCCACATTCAAGGAGAAGCCCGGTGCAGGATCCCCCCTTGCCCCCCCCACAGGCCTCCCCCCCCCCCCAGCATTCACGCACCGCCCACGACTGTAGCGACCAGGTGTGGACGGCGCTGGGGGGAACCCGCCGTTTTGGCCTGGCCGCTCAGCCCATCCGCGCCTCAGAATAGCGGGGGTGCCGGAGAATCACCATTTTGGGTATCTCCGGCGATTCTCCGGCCTGCGGCCCGCGAAACTCGACCGTCCCGTTCCCGCCGCTTGGGAGAATCGCGGGAGGGTGTTGGACCGGCGTCCCCGGAAATTTCGGTGGCCCAGGCGATTCTCCCAACCAGCGTGGGAGTGGAGAATCGCGCCCCAGGGAACCGGGGGAAATCCATCATCTTACCCTTCACTGTGACGGACACCTTTTTAATGATGTGGTTGCCGTCTTTCATTGGTGTTATAACTTCTAGACTGGTCAACATCAATTCTTACAGAGGTGACCACTCAAACCCCGGATATATCGCTACAGAAGTGGAACTATTTTGAAGTTATTTATTTCCTCTCAAAATGCGTGTATTTATGCACTGACGAAAAGGAAATTCCGAGAAAAGTTGAAGATATTCAAAGTTCCCTGCACACTGATTCTGCGGATTGTCAATAATGAAGGAGATACAACATTAGGTTCCAGGTGGAACATTAGAATTAACTTTTTCCCAAATTCCAGCTCAGAGTGAAATCCTCGCTCCTTAGAGCTACTGAAGCTGCTTGAGGAAAAGCACCAGAGTTTGAAGAGTTTGAGAAAGATTTACCATAACATTTTTGATTGTTGTCGCGTTTCCTCACCGACTTCTCAACTTACCGTTCATTGAACAAAGAACAAAGAAACGTATATCGCAAACGAACATGCCATGCAGCACTCCAAGCCTGCACCAGCAATGTTGCCCTTCTAACTTAAAACCTTCTACACCTCTGTGGTCCGTATCCCTCTGTTCCCATCTATTCACGTATTTTTCAAGACCACCCTGAAAGGTCACTATCCAACGGGCTTCCACCTCCTCCTCTGTTCTCTGTGACCAGCATCGAGAGTCCGGAAGTTTGTGTTGCCTGCCTGGTGCTGGGGTTCGGGATATCTCATCTCGGCTGCAGAGTAACTTGGAGCGGAAGGGTAATGATGCAGTTGTCCAAGTACACGTAGGTACCGGCGACATCGGTAGAACAAGAATAGAGGTTCTGCTGAAGGAATATAAGCAGTTAAAAGATAAATTACAATGCAGAACCAAAAGTATAATAACCTCTAAATTACTGCCTGAGCCACGTGCCAATTGGAACAGTGTCAAAAAGATCATGTAAGTAAATACATGGCTCAAATATTGGAGTGGGAAAATGTCTTTGCATTCATGGAACTTTTCATCAGTCCTGGGGAAGCAGGGAGCAGTTCCAATGGGACGGCCTTCACCTGAATCAAGCTGGGACCAGTGTTCAGGCGAATCAGATACCTATGGCTGCAGATAGGGCTTTATACTGAATAGTGGGGGTGGGGGTCCAGCTGAACGAATGATTACAAAACTAAAGTTAAAGGAGAAGGTGAGAGTGCAGGTTAGTGATTAGGATCTTAAACGAGTTACAGGACCGAGGGCTCAGGTGAGGTTAGTGAAGATTCCAAAACACGCCATAGAACAGAGAGTCCAGAAAGCGGCAGGAATCCAAATTCAGACACGGCAAAAAAGGGGACAGCTAGAAGATGTGGGGGGGTTGGGGGGGGGGGGGGGGTAGGGGTGGGGGGGGGGGGGGGGGGGCGGTCAGCAGAGGACTGAGGGTGTTGTTCCTAAATGTGCGCAGTATACAAATTCAGATAAATTAGCTTGATGGGCAAATTGAAATTGGCAAGTACGATGTTGTGGGCATCACAGAGACATGGCAGTAAGGGGCTCAGGGCCCGGATCTAAATATCCAAGGATATGTGTCCTATCGAATGGCCAGGCAGATGGTGAGATGGAGCAGGGTTGAATTATCAGCAAGAAATTGACTTAAATCGATAGCAAGATAGGATTGGAAGGCATAGTGTCTGTGTTTGAGAGTGGAGAAGTCGCAAAGGATGGGAGTTATGTGTCGTCGTCACCCCCCCCCCCCACCCGTTCCGTCCCGTCCCCCGTCCGTCCCCGCTACACACCCCGAATTGTAGTCAGGTTGAGGGGCAGAAAATGAACAGGAGATAGAAAAGGCATTTCTGAAAGGTAATATTACAATAATCATGGGGGACTTCAAAATGCAGGTGAACTGGGAAAATCTGGTTTGTAGCAGATCCCAAGAAAATGAAATGGTGCCATGTCCATGAGATGTATTTTTGGAGCAGCTTGTGACAGAGCCTACAAGGGAACAAGCAATTCTGGATTTGGTTATGTGTGATGAGGAAGACGTGATGATGGAACGTCCCCTGAGGAGGCAGTGACCACAATGATAGAATTCACCCTACAGTTTGAGAGGGAGAAACTGGAATTAGATGTCATAATTGAATAAAGGTAACTACAAAGACGTGAGGGAGGAGCTTCCCAGAGTTGATTGGAAGGGAAAACTAGCAGGGAAGTCAGTTGCACAACAATGTCAGAAGTCTTGAGGGTTTGTTCGGGAGGCACAAATTAAATCATCCCAAGGAGGAGAGAACCTGTTAAGGGGAGAAAAAGGCAACCATGGGAGACAAGGGAAGTCGAGGACAGCATAAAAGCAAAGGAAAAAACATGCAATGTGGCGGGAATTAGTGGTAAGCCAGAGGATTGTGAAACCTTTATAAACAAGCAGAGGACAACTAAGAAAGCAATATGGGGGGGGGGGGGGGGAGAAGGTAAAATATGAGTGTAATCTTGCTAGTTTTACAAACGAAGATTGCAAGAGGTTTTTTTTTCGAAGGACAGAAGGTAAGAGAAAGGAAAAGATGGACATTGGACGACTGACAAATTAGGCTGTAGAATTAGGAATAGGGAGCAAAGAAACGGGAGAAGAACTGAATAGGCACTCTGCGTCATTCTTAACAGTTGAAGACACCAGTGGCATGTCTGAACTTCAAAAGAGTCAGTGGAAGAGATGAGTAAAGTGGCCATCACTAAAGAGAAGGTCCACGGGAATCTGAAAGGTGTGAGGTTGGATACATTACCGCAGGGCTCTGGAGGCCATGGCTGAGGAGATTATTGAGACATTGCTGGTGATCTTCCAGGAATCACCGAATGCAGACAGGGACCCAAATGATTGGAAAATGGCTAATGTAACGCACCATTTAAAAACAGTGGCAGAAGAGAGGAAATTATAGACATTTTAGCCTGACTTCGGTTTGTAGGATTTTAAAGTCTATTATTAAAGTTGAGGTTGCGGATTACTTAGAAGTTCATGGTATAATAGGACTCAGTCAGCACGGCTTCGTCAAAGGAAGTCATGTCTGTCAATTCTGTTAGAATTCGTTAAAGAGAGGGCAGGACGGTGGTGCAGTGAGTTAGCACCGCGGCCCCACGGCACCGATGTCGCAGGTTCAATCCCGGCTCTGGGTCACTATCCGTGTGGAGCTCGCACATTCTCTCATGATTGTGTGGATTTCGGCCCCACAACCCAGAAGATGTTGAGCTTAGGTGGATTGGCCATGTCAAATTGCCCATTAACTGAAAAAAAAATGAATTGGGTGCTCTACATTTTTTTTATTTAAAAAAAAATATTTAAGCAGGTAACGAGGAAGTTGGACAAAGGAGAACCAGTAGACATTATCCATTTGGATTTCCAAAAGGCCTTTGACAAGGTGCCATACGGGAGGCTGCGAAATAAGAAACGAGCCCATGGTGTTAGACGCAAGGTACTGGCATGGATAGCAGATTGGCTGATTGACAGAACACAGAGACTTGGGATAAAGGGCTCCTTTTCAGGATGGCAGCCAGTGAATAGTGGTGTTCCGCAGGGGTCAGTGCTGAGGCCAGATAATCAGGAGATACATTAATGTTCTGGAAGAAGGATCTGAGGGCATTGTTGCTAAGTTTGCAGGCGATTCAAAGAAACGTAGAGGGACAGGTTGTGTTGAGGAAGCAGAGCTTTTCTAATCTTCCATACAACTGACTACCTCCCCCCAACACACAATCACACCACCACCACTATTTAGTTTAAAGCCTTATCTCCAGCCCTCGTTATATGATTCGCCAAGAATCTTCAGAAGGACGTGTACAGGTCTGGGGACTGGGCAAAGAAGTGGATGATTGAATACAATGTAGAAACGCGTGATGTTGTGCACATTGTTCAGAACAAGAGACGCATAGACTGTTTTCTAGGCTTCTGCAATCAGAAGCACACTGGAACTTGGGCGTCCTAGTTCAGAATTCTCTTGAGATTGACATGCAGGTTCAGATGGCAGTTAGGAAGGCAAATGCAGTGTTAGCCTTCATGCCGAGAGAGCTAGAATACAAGAGCAGTGATGTATTATTGAGGCTGTTTAGCCCTGGTCAGACACCATTTGGAGTATTGTGAGCATTTTTCGACCAGTATCTAAGGCTGTGCTGGCCTTGGAGAGGGTCCGGATGAGTTTCACAAGAATGATTCCCTGAATGACGGCCTTGTTATATGAGGAGCAGTTGTGGATTCTGGGTCTGTACTCGATGCAGTTTGGAAGGATGAGGGGCGATCTCATTGAAACTTACAGAATACTGAGAGGCGTAGATAGAATGAACGTGTTGAGGGTTCACAGCTCTATTAAAAGGCCTCACAGCTTAAGGGACCCCAGTTCAAGTCTGGCCTCTGGTGACTGTCTGCTTTGTGTTTGCTCTTTCTCCTCGTGTCTGCGTGGGTTTGCTCAGGGTGCTCCGGTTTCCTCCCACAGTCCAAAGATGTGCAGGTTAGATGGATTGGCCATGACAAATTATCCCTGTGTCCAAAAGGATAGGTGGGATAAAGGGTTGGGTGGAGGCGTGGGCTTAAGTTAGGGTGCTCTTTCGAAGGGCCAGTACAGCCTCGATAGGACAACTGGCATCCTTCTGAACTGTAGGGATTCGATGGATTGATGACTGGCGGAACAGGCGCGATCGGCTGAATGGCTTAATTCTGCTTCCGTGCCTTTTGGTATTCTGGCCTAAGATAGTGTATTCAGGCGATTTACTATTCCTCGCCTGGACACACTTCAATAGACGGATGGAGTCAAGGTGGGAAAAGACGACACATCATAATAGAGAAAGCAAGACTATCCAGACAAAGGAATAGAAGCTAGAGTCAACACGGTTGCAATGTTTTGGTAGCTGTCAGAAATTAGGGTGAAGGTGGCTAAACAGAAAGGCATCGGCTGCTGGAGGTTATTTTTGGTGTAGTCAGATGTCCCCAGTGGGGGCCAGCCAACATAATCACACTGATGGATCTGCACAGCAAACATCCTAACAGTGGAACATATAAGGCCAAGTGTAGATTAGTGACCCGGAGACTTCAGAGATGTTGAGGAGATAAAAGGCCAGAGTGCAAATGCCCACAGTAAGAATGGTAATGTTGAATATTTTGTCAGTTTACTTGCGAATGAAAGTCGATAGACATAGGCAAATAAACGGAGGATTATAGGTGCTGGACGGTGTTTCGGAGGTAGGCAGGGCTGTGGGGACGAGAGGAACTAATACAGTTCGTTAGAATTCTATGATCTGGAAGACCGCCCAACGACATTCATTTCTGTAGTACTCGGGGACGTGAAAGAAATAGGGAGGATTTACGTACAGCGTAATTGGAAATGTATTCCCGGGAGAGGCATGGGGATGGTGCACAGCTAACAACAAAGGCTGAGGGAAACCATTACCTCTCATTGCCCGCCACTCCCAGCCCTGGAGCTCTCACATGCCACTTGGACTGCGGACCTTACCACGCAGCCAGGTTCTGCCACTGAGATGGGGAGGGGAGGTTGGGCAGGGGCGGGGGGAGGGAGGTTGTGTTCGGAGGTGGGCATCAAAGAGATTCCAGATTTACAAGGGTCAAAGCATTGATTTGTAGTTTCTTGAACATTGGTGACGAAGTGACAAGAGCAAACTGCGCAACCAATCAGTATTATGTTTTCTTTCTGTATAAATTGCTGTTTTGTCTTTACAGGTATTCTTGTGAAAGGTCCTCATGACAAAAACTTCCGCTGCCTTTATTTGTTCAGTAATGCTCCAGATCTACCTTATCACTAACAAACGAATTGACTATTTCAGTCCATAGATAGGGGACTCATAAAAATCACTCTCACCAGGGAAGTGGAATTGAGAAAATTGTTGTGTCTACGGGCAGATACATCCTGGGACCCAAATGCACCACATACGAACGTATAGCGAGAAGTGACCAGTGAGATAGTTGACGCATTGCTGTTAATTTTTTACAAACTCCCCTAAATTAGGGAAAGATTCCATTATATTGGAAGATAACAAATATAACGCCTTTATTCAGATATATCGTGAGACAGAACACAGGAAACTGCAGATCAGATAGCTTAAAATAAATCAGAGGGAACAGATTACAAACTATAATTAATATGTTATCGCATAGCACCTAGAAATAACCGAGACAAGACTTCCGGGTGCGGCGATGACCAGCTAAGTCGCACGTTTCAGCAGCTCCCGGTGGAACGGACTTTTGGGCTCTTAATAGGAGCCCCAACGGCAATTTTAACGGCTAAAAACACTGTGCGGTAAACCAGAAGGGAATGCCCCCTGGACACGGATGGAAAAAGGAGAGGAAAGTGGCCGGATTGTGGTGGATCCTTTAGAGCAGCGGCAAGGAAGGCAAGCACAAACCAAGATGGCGTCGGAAGATGGCAGTTTAATATGGGGCCCTGAACAACACGAGTTATTGAAGCGCTGCGTGGAAGAACTTAAAAAGGAGATGAAGAAGGAGCTGTTGGCCCCGATATTACAGGCGATTGAAGTTCTAGAGGATGAGCAAAAGACCCAGGAGCAGGAGCTTCGGGTCGTGAAGGCAAAGGCTGCTGAGAACGAGGACGATATACAAGGCCTGGTGGTGAAGATGGAGGTGCACGAGGCACACCATAAAAGGTGTGTGGAAAGGCTGGAGGTGCTGGAGAATAATGCGAGGAGGAAGAATTTAAGGATTCTTGGTCTTCCAGAGGGTGCAGAGGGGGCTGACGTCGGGGCATATGTGAGCACGATGCTGCACTCGTTAATGGAGGTGGAGGGAGCCTATCGAGTTATGGCGCGCAGATCGAGGGCTGGAGAAATTCCCCGAGCCATAGTGGTGAGGTTTCTCCGATATAAGGACAGAGAGATGGTCCTGAGATGGGCAAAGAAAACTCGGAGCAGTAGGTGGGAGAACGCGGTGATCCGCGTATATCAAGATTGGAGTGCGGAGGTGGCGAGAAGGAGGGCGAGCTTTAATCGGGCCAAGGCGGTACTTCGTAAAAGGAAGGTCAAATTTGGAATGCTGCAGCCGGCAAGACTGTGGGTCACACATCAAGGGAAACACCACTACTTTGAAACGGCAGATGAGGCGTGGGCATTTATTGTCGAAGAGAAATTGGAATAAGTGGGTTATAAAAAAGAACGTTTGAGACAAAGTGGTGGGGCGAATATGGGGGGGCGAAGAGGGGGGAAAAGGGGTGAGAGATGATTTTTAAGTTGTTAATCCTGCGACCCTGTAACTTTTCTCTCTTCCCCATGTTATGGGGGAGGGAGGGAGGGAGGTGCGGGAGCTGGGGGCGTCGGCCATTGGGGGCGGGGCCAAAAGGGAAGCGCGGGCTTTGTTCCCGTGCTATGATAATTATGGCGGGAAGAGGGAAGCAGGAAGGAGGGGGCGTCGCACAGTGTGAGCCGAGGTCCCGGGGGGAAGCCGAGGTCGGTCAGAGTTTGCTGACTTCTGGGAGCAACATGGGGGGCGCAATTACGCTAGTAAGGGATCTAGCGGGAGGGGGGGAGGGGTGGCGGGGGGGGGAGGGGGGGGAGGGGTGGGGGGGGGTTAACTGGGTTGCTGCTGCTGGGGAGAAGCGGGGGCTGGTATGGGGTGGGGTGGGCGGGGCGCCGCCTGGGGGGGACACAGCTATGTGGGAACCGGGTGAAGAGCTGGATAAAAAGGGGGGATGGCTAGTCGACAAGGGGGGGGGTAAAGAGCCCCCCAACCCGGCTTATCACGTGGAATGTGAGAGGGCTGAACGGGCCGATAAAAAGGGCACGGGTACTCGCACACCTAAAGAAACTTAAGGCAGATGTGGTCATGCTGCAGGAGACGCATTTGAAACTGATAGACCAGGTCAGACTACGCAAAGGATGGGTGGGGCAGGTGTTTCATTCGTGGCTAGATGCAAAAAACAGGGCGGTGGCCATACTAGTGGGGAAGCGGGTAATGTTTGAGGCAAAGACCATAGTGGCGGATAGTGGGGGCAGATACGTGATGGTGAGTGGCAAATTACAAGGGGAGGCGGTGGTCTTAGTGAACGTATATGCCCCGAACTGGGATGATGCCAACTTTATGAGGCGCATGCTAGGACGTATCCCGGACCTCGAGGCGGGGAAGCTGGTAATGGGTGGAGATTTTAACACGGTGCTGGAACCAGTGCTGGACAGATCGAGGTCCAGGACCGGAAGGAGGCCGGCAGCAGCTAGGGTGCTTAAGGACTTTATGGAGCAGATGGGAGGAGTAGACCCCTGGAGATTGAGTAGACCTAGGAGTAAGGAGTTTTTGTTTTTCTCCTATGTCCACAAAGTTTATTCACGCATAGACTTTTGTTTTGGGAAGGGCGCTGATCCCGAAGGTGACGGGGACGGAGTATACGGCTATAGCTATTTCGGATCACGCTCCACATTGGGTGGACTTGGAGATAGGGGAGGAAAAAGAACAGCGTCCACCCTGGAGAATGGACATGGGACTATTGGCGGACGAGGGGGTGTGCTTAAGGGTGAGGGGGTGTATTGAAAGGTACTTGGAACTCAATGATAATGGGGAGGTCCAGGTGGGAGTGGTCTGGGAGGCGCTGAAGGCAGTGGTTAGAGGGGAGCTGATATCAATCAGGGCACATAAAGGAAAGCAGGAGGGTAGGGAACGGGAGCGGTTGCTGAAAGAACTTCTGAGGGTGGACAGGCAATATGCGGAGGCACCGGAGGAGGGACTGTACAGGGAAAGGCAAAGGCTACATGTAGCATTTGATTTGCTGACTACGGGTAATGCGGAGGCACAGTGGAGGAAGGCACAGGGTGTACAGTACGAATATGGGGAGAAGGCGAGCAGGTTGCTGGCCCACCAACTGAGGAAAAGGGGAGCAGCGAGGGAGATAGGTGGAGTGAGAGATAAGGAGGGAAAGATGGAGCGGGGAGCGGAGAGGGTGAATGAAGTGTTCAAGGCATTCTATGAAAGATTATATGAAGCTCAGCCGCCGGATGGGAAGGAGAGAATGATGTGTTTTCTGGACCAGCTGGGATTTCCTAAGGTGGAGGAGCAGGAGAGGGTGGGACTGGGAGCACAGATTGAAAAGGATGAAGTAGTGAAAGGAATTCAGAGCATGCAGGCGGGGAAGGCCCCGGGACCAGACGGATTCCCAGTTGAATTTTATAGGAAATATGTGGACTTGCTGGCCCCGCTACTGATGAGAACCTTTAATGAGGCGAGGGAAAGGGGGCAGCTGCCCCCCACTATGTCAGAGGCAATGATATCGCTCCTCCTAAAGAAGGAAAAAGACCCGCTGCAATGCGGGTCCTATAGGCCTATTTCCCTCCTGAACATGGATGCGAAGATTCTGGCCAAAGTAATGGCAATGAGGATAGAGGATTGTGTCCCGGGAGTGGTCCATGAGGACCAAACTGGGTTTGTGAAGGGGAGACAGCTGAATACGAATATACGGAGGCGGCTAAGGGTAATGATAATGCCCCCACCAGAGGGGGAAGCGGAGATAGTGGTGGCGATGGATGCCGAGAAAGCATTTGATAGAGTGGAGTGGGATTATTTGTGGGAGGTGCTGAGGAGATTTGGCTTTGGAGATGGGTATATTAGATGGGTACAGCTGCTGTATAGGGCCCCAATGGCGAGCGTGGTCACGAATGGACGGGGGTCTGAATATTTTCGGCTCCATAGAGGGACGAGGCAGGGATGTCCTCTGTCCCCATTATTGTTTGCACTGGCGATTGAGCCCCTGGCAATAGCATTGAGGGGTTCCAGGAAGTGGAGGGGAGTACTCAGGGGAGGAGAAGAACACCGGGTATCTCTGTATGCGGATGATTTGTTGTTATATGTGGCGGACCCAGCGGAGGGGATGCCAGAGATAATGCGGATTCTTGGGGAGTTTGGATATTTCTCAGGGTATAAATTGAACATGGGGAAAAGTGAGTTGTTTGTGGTGCATCCAGGGCAGCAGAGCAGAGAAATAGAGGACTTACCGTTGAGGAAGGTAACAAGGGACTTTCGGTACTTGGCGATCCAGATAGCCAAGAATTGGGGTACATTGCATAGGCTAAATTTAACGCGGTTGGTGGAACAGATGGAGGAGGACTTTAAGAGATGGGACATGGTGTCCCTGTCACTGGCAGGGAGGGTGCAGGCGGTTAAAATGGTGGTCCTCCCGAGATTCCTTTTCGTGTTTCAGTGCCTCCCGGTGGTAGTCACGAAGGCTTTTTTCAAAAGAATTGAGAAGAGTATTATGAGTTTTGTGTGGGCCGGGAAGACCCCGAGAGTGAGGAGGGGATTTTTGCAGCGTAGTAGGGACGGGGACGGGGGGGGGGGGGGGGGGTGCTGGCACTACCGAGCCTAAGTGAGTACTACTGGGCCGCCAATATCTCAATGGTGTGTAAGTGGATGGGAGTAGAGGAGGGAGCGGCGTGGAAGAGTTTGGAGAGGGCGTCCTGCAGGGGGACTAGCCTACAAGCTATGGTGACGGCGCTGTTGCCGTTCTCATCGAAGAAATACACCACAAGCCCGGTGGTGGTGGCTACACTGAAAATCTGGGGGCAGTGGAGACAGCACAGGGGAAAGACGGGAGCCTCGGTGCGGTCCCCGATAAGAAATACCCATAGGTTTGTTCCGGGGACAATGGATGGGGGATTTGGAGCATGGCAAAGAGCAGGGGTAACACAATTGGGAGATCTGTTGGGACGTTTGCGAGTCTGGGAGCGCTGACGGAAAAATATGGGTTGCCCCAAGGGAATGCATTTCGGTTTATGCAACTGAGGGCTTTTGCGAGGCAACAGGTGAGGGAATTCCCGCAGCTCCCGACGCAGGAGGTGCAGGACAGAGTGATCTCAGAGACACGGGTGGGGGACGGTAAGGTGTCAGACATATATAGGGAAATGAGGGACGAGGGGGAGATCATGGTAGATGAGCTGAAAGGGAAATGGGAAGAAGAGCTGGGCGTGGAATTGAGGAGGAGCTGTGGGCTGATGCCCTAAGTAGGGTAAACTCATCGTCCTCGTGTGCCAGGCTAAGCCTGATACAATTTAAGGTGTTATACAGGGCGCATATGACTGGAGCACGGCTCAGTAAATTTTTTGGAGCAGAGGATAGGTGTGCGGGATGCTCGAGAAGCCCAGCGAATCGTACCCACATGTTCTGGTCATGCCCGGCACTACAGGGGTTTTGGGTGGGGGTGGCAAAGGTGCTTTCGAAGGTGGTGGGGGTCCACGTCGAAGCAAGCTGGGGGTTGGCTATATTCGGGGTTGCAGAAGAGCCGGGAGTGCAGGAGGCGAGAGAGGCTGATGTTTTGGCCTTTGCGTCCCTAGTAGCCCGGCACAGGATATTGTTAATGTGGAAGGAAACCAAACCCCCGGGTGTGGAGACCTGGATAAACGACATGGCAGGGTTTATAAAGTTAGAACGGATTAAGTTCGACCTAAGGGATTCAGCTCAAGGGTTCACCAGGCGGTTGCAACCGTTCGTCGACTACCTCACAGAAAGATAGAGGGAATGGAAAAGAAGAAGACAGCAGCAGCAACCCGGGGGCGGGGGGGGGGGGGGGAATCAGAAGGACTCTCAGGGATGTTATTGTATATGTATAGGTATTTGGTATATGTAGTTGTATATTGGATCGTTGGATTGTATTTTTGGAGAGTATTTATCTTGGATAAGGCAGTTGCAATTTAGTTTTATTTTTGATTTTGTTCATATATTATTTATTTACTTGTTTAAAACTGGCCATTGTTATTTATATTGTTTTATTGCTGTGTAAAGGAAACGCTACGTGCTGTTATGTTTGGCCAAAAAATCTTGAATAAAATATATTTTTAAAAAAAAGAAATAATCGAGAGCGTCAGTGCGGTTTTATGAAAGAGAAATCGCATTTCAACAGCTTATTGCGTTTTTTATGGAAGAACGTGCTGTGGATAGGGAGTAACTGTGCTGCACTTTAATTCTTGGAAGAAGTCGGATAAGGTGTTCTTTAAAGGTCATTATGGAAAATAGAAGCTCTTGACGAAGTAACCTTTCATCGTGGATAGAAGATTGATTGCCTGACAGGAAATGGAGATTTTACATAAATTGATCATTTTCTGGTTGGCAGAATGTGTGCACAGGGATCAGAGCTGGTAATGTTTAGATTTTTTTTAACGGACTTGAATGGACTGAAGGTACTTTTGTGAAATTTGCTAACCACGCAAAGATAGGTAAGGAAGTAATTTCACAAGAGGACACAGGGAGTCTACAGCCAGACATGGTTAGGTAAAGTGAGTGGGCAAAGATCTGTCAGATGGGTACAATGTGGAAGAAAAACAGTTTTCCATGTTTGAAGACAAATAAAAATTAAGTTAATCATCTAATTGGTGAGAGATTGCAGAACACTGAGATGCGGAGGGAGTTGGGTGTCCTAGTGCATGAATCACAAAAGGTTACTATGTGAGAGTACCTGTAAGAAATGGGTGTTTAAAAAATGTACCTTTAAGAAATGGATGTTTATCAGTGATGTCAGAGTATGTGTGGAGCTGGGCTGTCTGTCAGCTTTTTAACTTTCGTTTTCGGCTTTTTGCTGCAGGATGTGTTTTAGTTTCGTTTTCAGAGCTGGTCAGCTGCAGTCACAGCGGAGGTGTATTAGTCTCTCTCGCTTTAATCTGAAGACTGTAAATTGATCCTTTGGTCATTATAAAACGAATAACTGCTCTCAGTAGTGACTTTAACCTGGTGTGCTTTTTTAAAAGTCTTATGGATGTTAAAAGGACAGCTTAAGGATTACTCAGTGTTGTATTGCTTGGGGGTTGTATTTGAATTAATGGTTGCTAAGATATTCACTGTATGTTTTAAAAAGGTTAACATGAGGTCATAGAATAAATATTGTTTTGCTTTAAAAAATACTTTTCCATTTCTGCTGTACCACTCCTGTAGATTGGGCCTTGTGCTCCCCATACCACAATCTATTAAAGGTTGTCGGTCAGATGAACTCCATGATACACTTTGGGGTTCTCTAAACCCTGGTCCATAACAATGGGTACAGGAAGTTATGAGGAAAGCTAAAGAATGTGATTGCTTGTTGTGAGGTGGTTGTATCCAAAAGCCAGGGTATTATGCTCCACTTGTGAAGGCATCGGTGAGAACGAATTTGGAGTGTACGGTATATGTCTCCATATTTTAGGAAAAGTGTAAATTCATTAGACACAGCTCAGAGAGGCTTTATTTGATTAATAACAGGAATGTGTGGCGTGCCTGATCAGGAATGCTTTGAGATGTTAGGTTGCTATCCGTTAGAGTTTAGAAAAGCCGACATTATCAAATCTTTTAAAGATCCAGTGGGGTGTTGACAGTGTGGATGTGGACAGGATGTTTCCTCTTGTCTGAGAATCTGCATCTCGGGGTTACTGCTTAAATCTAAGGGGTAGCTCATTTGGATGTGAGTCTTTCAACTCTCTCCTCAAAAGGCAATGGGGGTGGTCTTTGAGTGTTTTTTAAGGCTGAGCTGGATACATCTATGATTTACAAGGGGAATGGCAAGATTGTATGGTTAGGTTCAAATCAGATAAACCATGCTTCACTGGCAGGGTGGAGCAGGCCTACTCCATTATTTTTAAACAGTGGCCTCTTGCTCTAGGTTCTCCCACAAGAGAAAACATCCTTTCCAAATCCAACCTGTCAATACCCCTCAGGATCTTAAAATATTCCATCAAGTCGTCCTTCAGTGTTTTAAACTCTACTGGATACACACCTAACCTCTCTCAGCTTTCCTCATCGGACAATCCGCCCAGTCCTGTTATTCGTCCAGTGAAAAGTCTCCAAACTGCTTCTAATGCAGTTCCATCGTTCCTTAGATAAGGAGAGCAATGCTATCCACCCCAGAGGTGTTCTCACCGATACCCTGCATGACTTGGAGGGCAAGGTGATTGATGGACAGACGGACGGACAGGCACAGGGAGGGCGAGAGGGTGGGAGAAAGGCACGGAGGGACAGACGGACGGACGGAGGGTGTGATGGGCGGAAAAAGAGAGGGACGGAGGGATGAATCGATGGACGGACAGACGGGTGGGCAGAAGTAGGAGACATGTAATTAAAGTAATATTTTGCCCAAGCAAGCTTTATTCAGCTTCACCCTTTTTACCCATGTACGGATGATTTTTATTGTATGTTGAGAAGGTATCAAGGGATGAGAATGGAGCCAGAGGAGGAGTTGCGGAGACCCTGTTCGCTGTTTTACCTCCTGTCCGTTGGGGAAGTTTTCTGGTTATCCTCGTGGCCCCTTTATGTGCACTATGCCAACGTTCATCTCCCACGCTTTGTTTCTGCTTCCTCGTCCGCCTGGCTACTCCTGTTAACTTATAACCAGGAATCCACATGTCGCCTGTTACCATCGTTGCTCTGCATTCTAGTGTCTGTGACTCCGCTGCAGAGTTGCCGCAGTTGGTCCGAAATCGTCCTGTGTGTTTGGACCACTGTTCAACCCTGTGTCTGATCAATTTGGCTCCTTTATTTCAGGTCCTCTGAGTGTCTGAGCTCCTTCTGACTCACGGCTGCTCGGTGTTTGACATAGCTGCTGCTAATCTTCTACTCATCCTCTGTCACTCTGTTCCACTTACCCTGAAAACACTTTGATGTTTTTAATTAAACAGACCTTTTCTTTTTGCCCTTCAGCAGTCACCTCTTGCTCCATATCTCTGGATCTTTGAGCTACTTTCCATTTTTGTGTTTATTAATTAATTCAATAATTGTTGCAAACGGATATATCACCGCCCTCTTCAAATACTCTCTGAATTTGGACTGAGTTGTCACATAAATAAACGTGTTTGTGCAGCAACTTAAATTCCGCAGCATATAAGCGATGTTTTCAAAGGTATAAAAAGCATCGTCATCAAATCCGTTTGCAGCATCAAAAAAATATAAAATGTACACCGACCACAAAAGAATGAAGCTGCCGGAGATGCTGAGGAGTAAAACAATAGACTTCTTTCTGCTCTCCATCTCGGGGTCACGGTGATTCTCTGCCTTGCCCTGATTCCGCAGGCTTTTACGGACTCGACTGGTCACTAAAATGTGATTGACTGTCAAAGCATTAAGCAACAGAATTAAACCGAATGGAATCAATGGGGTTAGTATCTTTTCAAACTTCCTAAAACCAATCCATCTAGGGTCAGTAAAATAGCTCCGTTTGTTGGAACAGTAGAATGGTACATTGTAGACGATCACCTTGGGTTTAAATCTGAAATAGATGGGAATATTTTTTAAACAGAGGAAAATGCCGGTTGTTGTCAGTATCACCCCCGCAGTTTTCTTGGTGCAAATTTTAGATTTCAGCTTCAGGCAGAAAATGGCGACAAATCGATCAAAAGTGAATGCGACGGTAAACCAAACAGAACAGT
This sequence comes from Scyliorhinus torazame, assembly GCF_047496885.1. Taxonomy (NCBI): domain Eukaryota; kingdom Metazoa; phylum Chordata; class Chondrichthyes; order Carcharhiniformes; family Scyliorhinidae; genus Scyliorhinus; species Scyliorhinus torazame. The sequence goes on from NC_092710.1 coordinate 54,296,601, forward strand.
CTAGGGCAGCACGGTTCAGGACATGGAAAAGACTGCACACAGGGGTCATTCTGAGGAGAGTTACTGGAAAATAATAACTATTGATTCGGTTGAAAATAACCTCAGTGATAATTACCAGTAGATCCGCCATTGCCATTGCCACCAAGTATCGAGTGGTGCAGGTGGAGAGGCCAATATTTCCATGGGACAGGATCACGATTGCAACTACGTTAACTGCATGGAAAGGCAAGCAAAATTCGTGACAAAAACATCGCCGTTTCTGAGTATACACAGCATGGAATTTGATATTCAATAATTGTGAGTTAGAAATGTCAGAGGTTAACAAATTTCAACCATGACTTCAGTTGGCATTCAGATTCTAGTCGAAATCCGTCCCTCAACCCGGACACCAACCCCCAGATTAGTGGCAGTTTGTCAGATAGAGAAATGACCTTCATCTCGGATCATTGATTGTGATAGTGGCACGTGGTAACAGATGCATTCGTTATTACACTTCGAAAGAAGCACGCCTGCAAACATATCCCTGTAAATCTAAATGTTTTAAAAGCACTGGAGTTCATTGCTGCTGGACGTTCACAAGAAGACGAGAGATTGAATTATTTTTATCGACCTGTGATTAAAGCCACTCAACCTGCTTCCCATCGCAATACAAATTGTTGAGAATGTGATCACGTACACATCGTCTGAATGAACAAAATAACAGAACGATGAGGCGAGAATTAACGGGAAATATGCGCCTTGCTCTATGCATAGAGAAGGCTGATGTTAGATCTAATGGTGGTCTTTACAATTCCAAAGAGGTTTGAGAATGAAAATATGGAGAGGTTACCTGAGATTCTGTGCGTGTGTCCATTTCTGACTGACAGAAATATGAGGCTAAAATCCACATAAATCCAAAAAATTGATCAAGAGAGAATGTTTTACTGCGAAAATGGTGAGAATGTGGATATACTACTAATTGGGGAAAAGCATTTCAGAAGAAGCAACGATTTTACTTGGGTGAGAAAGAAATGGAGGTCAGAGGAGCTCGAATGGATCCTGAAGACACATTTAAAACATTTCGGACGGATTTCCTTGCTTTAAAACCTGTAACTTGAGTTTAAATTAATTATAATTATCAGTGTATGTTTGTGTGATATTCTAATTGATTATTTATAAAAAGATTGCATAATGTGCTCAGCACTATCCTTTCGGAACGACAGTGATCAGTACCAGAAAGTGCAGTCATTAACTCTACTTGGAGTTCATTAACTCCACTTGGAGTAAGTAAGACGTTGTCAGACACTGAATACAATTGTACAATGTCAGATCGCCAATGGAACGCATATCATTGTTTTCATGTGCCGAGTCCAAGTTGATAATTACACTGGGTGGAATTTTAGATAGACAAACACTGATACATAATAAGACATAGGCACTGTGTCTAGGTGATCCACTACATTTAGTCACCTCATTCAGTATAATTCTACAGCGACAGGGAACCTAGGAAATGCCTTCTTCTCATAGCCACGATGTTCTTCCCATTGGTTACCTGCTTCGCTGTTTGATTCAACGGGACATAACATTACGCTGAATGCAACAATTGTATCACATAGGGAACCTGTGACTTGGAGCAGTTGATGCAGCAGAATATAATCACACGGAGAATTCCCAAAATGTATTGTATTCATATTATTGAAGTGTGAGTCTATAACTGGAATAATTCGACCAAATTTAGTAAATTAATAATAATTCATCCACAGAATAATAGCACAAAGACCTCATACACGGGTTTACTTAACAACATATGTCTTAGGTACTTACCAGGCACACCAACAATTGCAAGAATCAGGTAGAATATTTTTCTGACACATTGAATTAGTAGATGCATTTTTGTGCGAAATGAATCTGTCCCTTTGAGCAGTCGACTGTGTTTTGCATTAAAGTATGGGTGATACATTCCCTTTGCCCTAACTTTATACACTCCAGGATCTCCATGGAGATACTGACATTGCAAAATTATTCAAATTGTTTTTTTTTCTGAAACGTTTAACACACAGATTACGACATCTGTGACAATTCTCTGTTGAGGGAATATACGAGGCGCCGAGATTTAATTGAACCAGATCCTACCTCATTGACTGGACACATTTTAATAATTGGAAGCTGTGTTAAACAGCGAAGGGAATTTTCCCGTAAACATCATGACTTCCATCGCTTGATCTCATACTGTCTCAGAGATTTATTTTTTTGTTTTAATAAATTTAAAATTTATATAAATATACTTTTTATCCCCAAATTGTTTTCAATTAAGGAGAAATTTAGCCTGGCCTATCCCTGCATCTTTGTGTTTTGAGGGTGAGACCCAGCCAACCACGTGGAGAATGTGTAATGTTTCAGAGGTGGCATTCATTCTGACTTACCATTGTGTAATTAAATCCAGAACATCAGAGTCTCTTTACACATACTCTGTACTCGGAAATGTCGCTGTTCTATTTACCAGGCCCAAATCGTTTCAATCATTAGTTGAATAGAAACAAATCACATCGTGTTTGTAACTCTGCTGTTGGCCATTTTGTCCGTTTGTCAACGTCGGCTCCCTGCAAAACCAACTCAGCTCAACTCACTTTTCAAATTCCTCATCGCTGTTTTGCGAATCGTCTCCTCAGTTGCTTATTCAATTTAATTCTGATTCAATATGGCTTCGCCACATTCTCATGCCGTTCATTTAAGATTCTAACCAAGCGCCTTGTAAATCATCATAGAGGGACTGCAACAAAGGTTCACCAGACTTGTTCCGGAGATGACTGTTTTACAAAGACAGATTGGGCAAACTCGGCCTGTATTCTCTCGAGTTTCGAAGAATCGGAGGTAACCACATTGAAACCAAAAGAGTGCTTAGATGAATGGATAGGGAAGATGCAGGTAAGATATTTTCCAAGTTTGGTGAGTCGAGGGGCATAAGTTCAAAATATAATGAATGGCACTTTTCTTCACATAGACGATTGTTAACCTTTGACATTGTCTACCCCCATAGGGCTGTGGAAGCTCACTAAGTGAGTACGTATAACGTAGACATTCATACATTTCAGACTGACGATAGATGGGCCTGGAAATAGGCAATGCCTGGGTGGGAGAGGTCTCTGTCTGCCTTCCTGGGGCTGCGGGAGGTGTATACAGAATCAATGTGGGGGTGGCAAGCTTGTGTGATGCGTTGGCCTGTGTTCACCACACTCTGCAGTTTCTTGCGATCTTGGACCGAGAGGTTGCCATAGCAGACTGTGATGCAGCCGGATAGGATGCTCTCTATCACACATGTAGAAGTTTGTGAGAGTCGATGTAGCCATGTCAAATTTCCTTTGCTTCCATAGGATGTAGAGACGTTGTTGGGCTTTTTGACTGTTGAATCAACGTGAGTGGACCAGGACAGACTGTTGGTGATGGTGACTCCAGGTCTCTCCCGTTGTTTGTAAGGAATTTTGCGGGTGGACCCATTCCTATCTCGATCCATTTTTCCATGCTATGATCCAGAATTACTCTCTTTTCGTTACACCATACAATGGTTGATTGACTAAATCAGGTTGCTAAATCTACAAAATGCAAAATAAATATATTGGTAGCTTTATCCCAGATCTTAAGGTCCATGGTTAAAATCCCTGGCCAAAGATAGGGTTACTATCGTTCGTAATGGCGTCTTTCTCTACTTCCTACTAACCTCGCAGTGATCACTAGCCTGTTTCCAACAGTTTCCAAAAACTGTTCTATCAGCTTTGTATAATCTTCATCCCTTACCCCGGCATCCTTTAATACATTTTCCAGCCTCCGAGGAGACGGATGCGCAAATTGCCTATGCAGTTTTAATACAAGCTTTTATCAGCTAATGTCGCATTTCCAACTGCCAATAACACATCCTTCACAACTGTGCTGAAATATTATTTGTCAGTAATGGAATATGACCGTGTCCCAAATGTGTAAATTGTAAGTCCACCGTCTTTCCAAAAACTGCTGCCTTATCCCGTTCCATATCCAGTTTCATGTGTGCTTTCTTCATCGACGGTCTGCACAGAAGCAAAGGTATCTCACTTGATACAACATCCGTGCAAATGAAATGATTCAGTCGGGCAATATTGCAATGATTCACCACTCCTTTCAACCTCTTCAGAGTATTACCATCCCCAAATCTGAAACTTGTGGAACTTTCAAATTCCATAACCTTATTACGATTTTCAGCATCCAAAGAGTCCAGATAACGTTTTAACCAGTCAATTCCAAACATAGTAGATGTGCAGCCACTGTCCAATTCAATACAATTGAAGGATTCTGCAACCAACACCCACATTACCGGAGTAAAACTGCTTATTAATAGGAGAATGCCTTCTTTTTGGTCACTATCTTTTTCCTCTTCCGACTCTTCCGTGTCATGTATAACTTCAAACACTATCATAACGTGTTGGGCAGTTGAAAGCATAATGGTATTGAGAATCACACCGGAAACATCTATTTATGTTACCCCGGGTATTTCTGGGGTTTATTTTCCTATTTCAATTCTCCATGTCCCTCCTCCCATTATAGGTTTTAAATGGGTTTCTCTTTTCATAATTTCCGGATCCCAATCTATTTCCATACTCTCGTAACCTGATCGGAGCTGTACGACCTCGCCATCCTGCCAGTAGTATAGCTTCCATAGTCTGCTTTATTGCTGACTGACCCATTTGTGTCATGAGAACCATAGGAATTGAATGTTTCCCCAGAAACTTCTTTAAGTCCTCTGTCATCTGATCGAATAAGGGTCCCGCAAAGTTAACTCCTGTCAAAACCAGGAGCCTACCCATATTGGACACTCTAGCACAGTCCTGTAATTTAAATGCCAGCACAGACTGTGGACATTTCAGGCGGTGTTTGTGCAGCCTTCTGTATAGTCTGCTCAATTCTATTATATGGTCCTCAATAGAGATATCCTTTATTTTCTTGAACCTATCAAATTCTGACCAGGCTTCATATGCACTTAACAACTTATCCATAAAACGTAATAGAGTCTCCAGACCGTCTTCTGAGTCTAATTGTTCCAATTCCAGTTCAGAAAACACTTTGCTTCGGCTTTTACTCCCATAAGGTCGAGAAAAAGTCAATGCCAGACCTTGTTTCCTCTTCCCCAAGGCAGTTACTGTAGTCCACATAACAACTGCACTTCTCCATTGGTCGTACGATCACCTTTCAGAAAATAATGGTGGCTAGTCATATCAGACCATCTTTTTCCTAGGTTCAGCCATATTTCCTTTTCTTCTCACTCACTCCTTGGTTGATGCAGAATGTTGTTTTTTCTTCTGGAAAAGTTGTATTTTTCAATCCTTCACATTTGCACAGCAACCATTCTCTGCTACCACTGTTAGCCTCCTGCTGTTGCTGAGTAACACGTCAAGAGGTCTGCTCTTTTCCCTGATTTGGGACTGGATCTGTCCGTCCATGATCCTGTACACAGTTAAAGACTCCTGCACAATGACTCGGTCGGAGTCTATATCGGGGGTTTCTGACATGGTTTTCTTTATTAATTCCTCATCATCCAAGTTGGAAACGTAAACGTTTACGAGGACCACTGCTATCCCTTCCAGGACGCCACTGACCATGAAATACAGTCCCCCTGGGTCCGTAACCGTCTTTGTCGCCGTGAAAGCTGTCCCCTTATTGAGCAATGTGGCCTCCTCCCAGGCCCTCGTCCCATAGCAAGATTGGTAAGTCTGTCCCACCCTGCTCCTTCTTCCCCCCGCTCGTCCTTCTCCCTCAGATGTGTCTCTTGGAGGATGGAAACATCGGCTTCAAACATTTTAGTTGAAGGGAAGACGCTGGGTCATTTCACAGGGCGGTTAAGTCTCCTGAAAGCTCAAACTCACTATCCTGGGGGGGGGGGGGGAGGGGGGGCGGTTGTATTGCGCTGCCTCCTGTGGGATCAACCACGTATCTTGTGGATTTGCCCCTGCACTCCGGGATTTCCCTTTTCTGGGGGCCATCCAATAAGACCGTTCTTGGTGCTCCTGTTTCTGCTATCGCATGTGCGGAGCCAGCGTTCTACCCACCGCCCACCCCTCACCTCCTACCCCCGATTGTCCCCCTAGGCCGTTCTACCCCTCTTCCCCCCCCCTCCCCACACCCCTGTGGGCCTCCAACCCTTCCCCATCCTTCCCCCCACCTTTCGTCCCTTCTTCCCTCCTTGTAGACCCACAATCCGGAGGTTTTGGCGATGCGATCTTCTTCTCCCAGGTCCACAGGGTCTACATAAGCATTACTTGGGTTGCCGCTACTTTGGCAAGTGGTTGCATCCACTGACTTTTCTGCCCCACAACTACAGACACTCTCTCCCTGTCGGGACCTCCAGCGGACCCAGCTTCCCTCGCTAGTGTGGTACCCGCGCCCCATCCCGGTAATGATTTTCACCTTCCCCCTATCCGTTGTCTCGCACCCCCTCTCTCTCCTTCCCTGTTTCTGCACCATACCATTCTCACCTCCTCCTTCCTGAGACTCCTGACAGACTGAAAATGAGGCACTTCTCTCACGTGCAATTGTCCTTTTTTTTTAAAGTTCGTGATCACTGCTGCTGCTGCCTACCCAGCCCCTGCCTGCACACGGATCTGTCCACTCGGCCGGTGGCGTGACGTAAATTCCTTTTCCTGGAAAGTTACAGAGCTTGGCCGTGTACAGGGCCGCCTTGGTTGTGTTGAATTCAGCCCAGCGCTTGGCCAGCTCTGCTCCAGTGTTTTGGTACACAGGGATCAAGTGCCCCATCCAGTGATAGAACCGTGTGTGCCTGGCCCAACTCAGGATCTTCTCCCTGTCCTGGTTCCCGGTGCAGCTTTGCGACGATGGCCCACGGCTGCTCTCCCGTTTTGGGCCTCGGCCGCAGTGACCTGTGGGCTCTGTCTATCTTCTGGGGATTTGGGGAAGTTCTCCCCCCCCCCCCCCTCCCCCGACCAGCTTACACAGCATCTGGACGACGTACTCTGTGGGGCACCTGCCTTCGATACTCTCCAGTAGACCCACAATCCGGAGGTTTTGGCGATGCGATCTTCTTCTCCCAGGTCCACAGGGTCTACATAAGCATTCCTTGGGTTGCCGCCATCCTTGCCATCTCCGTCTCCAATGAGGCAATCCAGTGTGCGTGATCGGTAGTTGCTTTCTCCAGCTCCCTGGTCGGTGTTTCCTGCACCACCTGCCATGACTGCGACTTTGAAGGGGGCCAGGGCATCATCCACTGACTTATCAGCGGGTAGTCCGGCATGTGCCTCGGCAATCCTGCCTGTTCGGTTGTGCCCTGCTCCGTCTTACTTCACGTGCTCGTCACCGTCTCGTTCCTTTCCCGACTCCTGCTGATTCTGCCCTCACTTCGGCTCTTAGAATTGACTGAGGGCATGTCTTGTTGGCTGTGGTGATCTTGGGTCTGGGGTTGTGGGGGTGGGGGGGGGGGGGGTGCTTTCCTAGTTTAGTGGCCTATTTATGGATAAAAGTGCGAAATTTTAAATTTCCACAGGACAGCCACCTTCCATGCATCCGCCCAGCACATCCCTCTCACCGGAAGCCCTTGAACAGGATTTCTACCTGGAACAATTCGAAATTCACACTGATCCTCTGGTGTTTTGACTTTTAGACAAACATTTGAGAGTGCGTTCATCACCCGAGTAGTGACTGGTGAAGGGGAATAGGTGAAGCTAAAAAGTCTGTGGGTCGAGGTCACTCGAGTTCCTGAACATGGTTTCCTGTCATTTCAAAAATGAAAACTTCCCCAATAGACACAGGTGGAAGTTTCCGAAAAATGGCAGGTTCTCACTGAAAACCGGTGTGTTTCTGCCCAGAAGTACAGCCTGGTTTTCATTCCAGATTTTCTGATACTTTGCCAACAAAAAACATCATTCTAGCCAGATGGAGCCTATAAACCCTCTTTCACAGAGCATAGGGGCGCAATTTTTAAAGTGTGGCCCGATCACAAAATCAAAGTAAAGGCCCCACCACCCATCCATCACACCATCATTGGTGCACCCTCCCCGCCCCCCCCACCCCCCCAACTCCCCATAGTGTTGCTTGGAGCCCAGCCCCTGGACCCAACTCCTCGCCCCGTCAGGGTGCCAGGGCACTGCGCAGCCATGTCGCTCATCACCCAGTGGCCATACTCACCTCCAAACACCCGAATGGTCTTCAAGACTGGTTTCCGTTTTTAGAAGGCAGTCGTGATTCCCGCCAGCGTGAGGGGGCAGGGGTGGTGTACATATGACGACCCCAGAAGATATGGAATTAAGCCATTTAGGAACATTAAAATGTTTTTAAATGCCATGGTAATCAGGCTCACTCCCCTTCTGGGTGTGAATCTGATTCCGTTGTATTGCAGTAAAACCCATTTTGAGGAAGGCCCGGGGCTCAGCCCTGTCTGAACTGGGATGTGAATGATTCAACTCACTCCATCCCTCTTAAAAATGAAAGAAGATGGCAGAGAACAGGAGTGGATTTATTCTTGGACCCTAATAGTTAAACCAATCACCTTCATCACAGTCCGAGCACAGTGACTGGGCGCAATTAATGGAAAATGACTGTCAACAGAGCCGACACAACATAATCTCAATGGGAAAAATATCTATTTAACAGGAATAAAGAGACAAAATACAGGCTCAGAAATGGTATTAGACTTACCTTGTTCATCAGATTCTCTGTTTAAGTGTGGACCCTGCCCGTTCTGTCATCGATTCGAAACTTATGACTGCTCTTTCTTCAGAATAGCACTATTTAGTAACTGGAGCTGATCCAAATCACTTGAGATTTATGTCACATCATAATGGGCAGAATAATTTCCTGCTGCGCTAAAATAACTCTGACCCTTGACTCTGTCCTCTTCCTAGAAGCTGCTGTTTAAAAAAAACTTAAAATCAAACTCGTTTAGCAATTCATTCAACGATGAACAAAGATACCAAAGAGAAAATGCTGGACAATCTCAGCAGGTCTGGCAGCACCTGCAGGGAGAGAAAAGAGCGAACGTTTTTAGTCCAGATGACCCTTTGTCAAATGTTTGTGCGCAGCACGGTAGCATAGTGGCTAGCACAGTTGCTTCACATCTCCAGGGTCCCAGGTTGGATGCCCGGCTTGGCTCACTTCTGGGCAGAGTCTGCACATTCTCCTCGTGCCTGCGTAGAGGCTTGCTCCGGGTCCCCAGGTTTCCTCCCACAGTCCAAAGATGGGCAGGTTAGGTGGATAGTCCATGCTAAATTGACTTTAGTGTCCATAAAGGTTAGGTGTATTTCCTGGGTTACAGGTAGAGGCGTCGGGCTTAAGTAGGGTGCTCTTTTCAAGGGTCGTTGCAGACTCGATGGGCCGAATGGCCTCCTTCTGCACTATAAATTCTATGAAGATATTTAGGAACAATTTAGTAATTACTCTCACAGGCAGTTCAATAAGAGGCAAATTACTAGAAACGAATTGTTATATTTCTGGCTGAAACTGTATTAAGCACTCAAACAATTCCTCGATGTTTGGACAATCAAACTACCACCTCAGAGCCAGTGTCTGATATTTCAATACATCATTTCCTGCCTTGAAACGTGAACACATTAACCATTGCTGAGTGAAAGTGGTGTTGAACGTAGATGAAACTATCCTTCCACACTCACTGCTATTTTGCAACAATATCATCATCCTTTCAGTTGACTATTGACCCTTCATTCACGTTGAGTCGCAGTCCAGCATCAGCTAGATTGTAAAGTTATCATTCTTGTGTTCAATTCTCTCTATGGTTTCACCGCTTCCACTCTCTCTAACTTCTTCCAATCTGATAACCGCAAAATATTTCTGAGCTCCTCCAATTCTGGCCTCTTTTATGTCCCTGAAGTTTCTCATCCCTCCATTGACGGTCCGTCTCTTTGACCAAGCTTTAACTCACTGGTCCTAATACTTCTTTTGTGAGACAGTGTCAAACGTATCGGATTATACGAGGATGAAGAATCTGGTACAGAATCATAGAAAAAAACAGTGCACAAAAAGCCCTCCGGCCCATATTGTCTGCACCGCCACATGAAAGGCACCTGATCTGCTAATCCTAATCCCATTTGCCAGCACTTGGCTCATAGTCTCGAATGTTAAGACATGCCAAGTGCTCATGCAGGTACTTTTTAATGGATATGAGGCATCCAACCTCTACCACCCTCCCAAGCAGTGCATTCCCGACCTTCATCACTCTCTGGATTAAAGACTTTTGCACAAGTCCCGCCCCTCACTTTAACTTGTGTTTTCTATGCACCTGCTCCAGCGTAATCATATCTTTGCTATACTGTGGCGATCAGAACTGCACAGTACTCCAACTGAGGCCTCACCAATGTTCTATATAACTCCAACATGACTTCCTACCTTTGTCATCTATGTCACAATTCATAAAGGCAAGCGTACCATATGCATTTTTCACCAGCCGATAAACCTGCCTTCAGAGATCTATTTACAAACATGCCAAGGTCTCGTTGTTCCTCAGGACCTCCCAGTGTGGTGCCATGCATTGAAAATTTCCTTGACAAATTTCTCGTTCTAAAGTGTATCACCTCACACTTTTCAGGATGAAACGCCATCTGCCAGTTTACTGCCCATTTGACTATCCCATTTATATCTTCCCGTTGTAACCCAAGACTCTCAGCCACACCGTTAACAACCCAGCCTATCTTTGCGCAAAGTTACTGATCGTACACCCCACATAGTCATTTGCGTCATTTATGTAAATGACGAATAATAGGGGACCCAGCACAGATCTCTATGGTACTCAATGAACACTAGCTTCCAGTCAATAAAGCATCCGTCTTCATCACCCTCTGTTTTCTACAGCTCAGCATGGGTTGCATCCACCTTATCAAGTTCCCCTGTATCCCATGTGTATTTGCCATCATTATAAATCTAACATGGTTTTGGGTAATGAACCACTTTGGGGACAGTGACCACAATTCGGTGACGTTTACGTTAGTGATGGAAAGGGATAAGTATACCCCGCAGGGCAAGAGTTATAGCTGGGGGAAGGGCAATTATGATGCCATTAGACATGACTTTGGGGGGGCGGGGGGAGGATAGGTTGGAGAAGTAGGCTGCAAGTGTTGGGCACACTGGATATGTGGAGCTTGTTCAAGGAACAGCTACTGCATGTTCTTGATAAGTACGTACCGGTCAGGCAGGGAGGAAGGCGTCGAGCGAGGGAACTGTGGTTTACCAAAGAAGTGGAATCGCTTGTTAAGAGGAAGAAGGAGGCCTATGTGAAGATGAGGTGTGAAGTTTCAGTTGGGGCGCTTGATAGTTACAAGGTAGCGAGAAAGGATCTAAAGAGAGAGCTAAGACGAGCAAGGAGGGGACATGAGAAGTATTTGGCAGGTAGGATCAAGGAAAACCCAAAAGCTTTCATTAGGTATGTCAGGAATGAAAGAATGACTCGGGTAAGAGCAGGGCCAGTCAAGGACAGGGATGGGAAGTTGTGTGTGGAGTCTGAAGAGATAGGCGAGATACTAAATGAATATTTTTCGTCAGTATTCACTCAGGAAAAAGAGAATGTTGTGGAGGAGAATGCTGACACCCAGGCTATTAGAATAGATGGCATTGGGGTACGAAGGGAAGAGGTGTTGGCAATTCTGGACAGGCTGAAAACAGATAAGACCCCGGGGCCTGATGGGATTTATCCTTGGATTCTCTGCGAAGCCAGGGAAGAGATTACTGAGCCTTTGGCCTTGATTTTTATGTCATCATTGGCTGCAGGAATAGTGCCAGAGGACTGGAGGATAGCAAATGTGGTCCCTTTGTTCAAGAAGGGGAGTCGAGACAACCCCGGCAACTATAGACCGGTGAGCCTCACGTCTGTTGTTGGTAAAGTCTTGGAGGGGATGAAAGAGACAAGATTTATAATCATCTAGATAGGAATAATATGATTAGGGGTAGTCAGCATGGCTTTGTGAAGGGGAGGTCATGCCTCACAAACCTTATCGAGTTCTTTGAGAAGGTGACTGAACAGGTAGACGAGGGTAGAGCAGTTGATGTGGTGTATATGGATTTCAGTAAAGCATTTGATAATGTTCCCCACGGTAGGCTATTGCAGAAAATACGGAGGCTGGGGATTGAGGGTGAGTTAGAGATGTGGATCAGAAATTGGCTAGCTTAAAGAAGACAGAGGGTGGTGGTTGATCGGAAATGTTCAGAATGGAGTTCAGTTACAAGTGGCGTACCACAAGGATCTGTTCTGGGGCCGTTACTGTTTGTCATTTTTATAAATGACCTAGAGGAGGGCGCAGAAGGGTGGGTGAGTAAATTTGCAGACGACACTAAAGTCGGTGGTGTTGTCGACAGTGCGGAAGGATTTTGCAGGTTACAGAGGGACATAGATAAGCTGCAGAGCTGGGCTGAGAGGGGGCAAATGGAGTTTAATGTAGATAAGTGTGAGGTGATTCACTTTGGAAGGAATAACAGGAATGCGGAATACTTGGCTAATGGTAAAGGTCTTGGAAGTATGGATGAGCAGAGGGATCTCGGTGTCCATGTACATAGATCCCTGAAAGTTGCCACCCAGGTTGATAGGGTTGTGAAGAAGGCCTATGGAGTGTTGGCCTTTATTGGTAGAGGGATTGAGTTCCGGAGTCATGAGGTCATGTTGCAGCTGTACAAAACTCTGGTACGGCCGCATTTGGAGTATTGCATACAGTTCTGGTCACCTCATTATAGGAAGGACGTGGAAGCTTTGGAGCGGGTGCAGAGGAGATTTACCAGGATGTTGCCTGGTATGGAGGGAAAATCTTATGAGGAAAGGCTGATGGATTTGAGGTTGTTTTCGTTAGAGAGAAGAAGGTTAAGAGGAGACTTAATAGAGGCATGATAGAGCAAAATGATCAGGAGGTTAGATAGGGTGGACAGTGAGAGCCTTCTCCCGCGGATGGAAATGGCTAGCACGAGGCGACATAGCCTTAAACTGAGGGGTAATAGATATAGGACAGAGGTCAGAGGTAGGTTCTTTACGCAAAGAGTGGTTAGGCCGAGGAATGCCCTACCTGCAACAGTAGTGAACTAGCCAATATTGAGGGCATTTAAAAGTTTATTGGATAAGCATATGGATGCTAATGGCATAGTGTAGGTTAGATGGCTTTTGTTTTTTGACTTCCCATGTCGGTGCAACATCGTGGGCCGAAGGGCCTGTACTGCGCTGTATCGTTCTATGTTGTATGTTCTATGTATTGAACTTGCTGCAGGAGCCAAGGGTGGAGAGGTCACAGCCGTGTTTGCTGGTCCCAACAGAGGGGCGGGGGGGGGGTGGGGCGAGGGCGAAGGCGTTGACTGGGCTAATGGTGGAAATGGGAGGGGTGGACCCTTGGAGGTTTCTGCACCCGTGGGAGCGAGAGTACTTGTTTTTCTCAGCGGTCCATAAGGTATACTCGTGGATCGACTTTTTCATGGTTGGGAAGGTGCTGTTGGCTGGGGTTAAGGGGTAGGAGTACTCAGCAATTGCAATATCAGGTCATCCTCGTATTGGGTTGATATTGTAATAAAGAACGGGATGGTACAAATACCAGGGTAGAAATTAGATGGAGGACTGTTGGGGGACCGAGGGTTGTAACAAAATTGTAAAATTAATCGAGGAATATGTTCAACTGCACTGGTGAGGTGTCGGAGGCGGTTGTCTGGGAGGCTCTAAAGGCCGTGAGGGGCGAGGTGACCTTGTTTCAGGCTAGACTAGACAAAGAGGAGAGATTGGAGCGTCAGAGGGTAATAGATGAGATGCTGGAGGTAGATAGGTGTTATGGAGAAGGTGGGGACCCAGTGAAGTTGGAAAAGAGGAAAGAACTACAGGCGAGCTTTGACCAACTATCTACCAGGAAGGCAGTACAGCAATTGAGGCGAGGAAGGGGAGCAGATTACGAGCATTGAGAGAAGGCGGATATATTAGCGGGCCAGTTTCGGAGGAGACTCCGTCAATGGAAATTGTTCAGGTGCAGCACAGGGCAGGGAAGTTGGTGGTAGCTACAGATCAGATTAACAAGGTCTTTAAGGAATTCTATGAGAGGTTGTGCGGTTCATAGCCACCTGGGGGAGACCGGGTCATGCAGGAAATTCTAGATGGGCTGGAGTGCCCACGGTTAGGGGAGCAGGGCTACATTAGGAGGGGTGAGAGTGAAGCAGGTGATAAAAAAATGTGATTGGGAGGATGCAGTTGGGGAAAGTGCAGGGCCGGATGGGTTTCCGGTGGAATATTATAAAAAGTTTAGGGATAAGCTGGTACCGCAGATGGTGGGGATCTTTGAGGAAGTGATAGGGAAGGGGGTGTTACCACAGAATTTGGGGCAGGCATCGATTTCCCTGTTGCTTAAAAGAGATAAGGATCCGACGGTGTGGATTGCATAGGCCCATATCATTGTTAAATATGGACGATATTGACGGACGTACTGGTGTAGGCTTGAGGAGTGCCTCCCGAAGGTGATAGGCGAAGATCGGACGTGGTTTGTGAGAGTGAGGCAGCTCTTTTAGAAGATTGGGAGCGTATTGAACGTGGTTATGGCACAGGCGGAGGGGAAGGAAACAGAGGTGGTTGTGGGATTGGATGCCGAGGTAGCGACTGACTGGGTAGAATGGGAGTACTTGAATGCAGTTCTGGAGCAGGTTGGGATTGGGCCACGATTTGTGCACTGGGTAAAATTACTGTATAAGGAGCTGAGGGCGAGTGTCTGCACAAATGTGACCAGCTCGGAATACCTTTCTCTCCACCGTGGGACTGGGCAGTGATGTCCTATGTTTCCCCTGCTGTTTGCTCTCCGATTGAGCCGTTAACCATCGCGTTAAAACGTTCGGGGGTATGGAAAGGGATAGTGCGGGAGGGGGGGGGGAGGGGGGTGTTGGGTAGAGCATAGGGTGTCCTTGTATGCCGATGACTTGTTGTTATACGTGTCGGAACCGAGTGTGTCAGTGGGGGGGAATACTGGAGCTGCGTCGGGGTTTTGGATTTTTCTCGGGGTACAAATTAGATCTAGACAAGAGTGAACATTTTGAGGTGTCTCGGCCGGCGGGGGGGGGGGGGGGGGAAGGCTGCCATTGCGTAGGGCAGGGACTCACTTTAGATACCAGGGGGTGCAGGTTGCTCAGCTTTGGGGGGGGGGGGGAGGGGGGAGCTCTGTAGGTGGTGAATGTGAGAAAAATAGTTACTTTAAAGATATTAGTTACTGTAATGTAGATATAGGCCGGCCTAATTCATGTTAGTTCACAGACAACGGATTTCAGAGAGCATGGCAAAGGAGGGGGGGGGGGGATGGGGTGCTTAGAGCATGAGGAGAAAAGAATGCTGGGTAATAAGAGGCCAGAGGAAGGAATGGGAAGTGAGCCAATTAGGATGTATGGCCAGGTCAGGAGGGGTATAGGATGACCTATGAGAATCGTGTATGGGAAACATGATGCCATTTGAATGTGTTGGCAGAGATTTCTTTGTTCTACAGAATCACTCGATTCTGGAGACTCAGGAGGCAGCATGCGTTCTGTGTCTGTGTGAAACGAGTCAGACTTGCAAGTCAAATAAAAATAACTAATGCTATGCCTGCAAATCCATCTCGAGTTTTATTGAGGCCAGACTGACGGGTAAAGAATTTAAGAATTCTCATTTGGTGCCGAGACCCGGGATTTCTCCAGACGGTCACCGGCCAGCTGCGAAATCCGAATTAGACTGATTTTGAACAAGGAGAGTGGAAAAGGCCCCACAATGTATAGCTGGAAAATGACCGCGGATTGATTTTCCCCCTCTTCTAATGCTCTGATTAGTCTGGTCACTTGCGGTTGGTACGGACGAAATCAAAGGTCAGTCTGGGGATTAGAAATTTAATTGATGGGATTTCATAATTGATGATTCGGTTTTGGGTTAGGTTTTGGGATTAATGGGACATCTAATAAAAGATGGTTTAATTCCATGTGTGAGTTATGATTCGGTTTTGGGTTAGGTTTTGGGATTAATGTGACATCAAGAATGATGGTTTAATTCCATATGTGAGTGTTTTGTAAAGACTGATGGGACCTCTGTATCCGAGGGTTTAGTTCAATTAGTGTTTTAAATCTATAGTTGATTAAGCTAAAAATTCTCGTTGTATTGTAGTGGCGAGAAACGATAAATTTTAAAACAAACTGGATGCTGCATGTCAGTTAAAGCAGAAGTCTCTCAAAGGGTTAACAGCAGCTTGAGATAACAGGCAGCTTGTGGTGTAATTGGATACCTTTATTTCGAGTCAGTGAAACTCCAGCAAAGTAACGTTTTGAATTAATTAAAGGAAACCAGTGGGTTTCTCCACCTCTTTGATAAAAGTTTATTATTTTCGCAAGCAATTGATTGAAATTGCCACAATCTTAAATTTTAATTCCTTGAAATAATGTTTATCTCATTTATTTGTGAATTAATAGAAACTTAAAGAAACTCACTGACACCATTTTAAAAAGTGTAAATCTGGAGATGACAGTTGACTTTGCTCCGGAATAAATCACCGCAGCTAACTGCTCCCTCTTTGACAGCAGCCAACAGTTTTGTGAATGTAAGAAAAACTTGTTAAAAGAAAAATTGTTACGATAAAGAATTAATTAAGTTGTAAAGGTTACACAAGTTTGTGTTAAGCAAATCGTAAATTGAGTTCTGAGTTGAGATCAGAGCTAAGCTTGCAGGTTACAGTAATTCAATTTACATTTTCAAACATTTTAAGTTTTAAAAGAACACTGTTAGAACCTTTTCAATCGTTTTGCCAAGTAGCAAAAAATTGCCGTTGGTTATAAATAGGCAAATAAAAAACATTTAAAAAATAATAAATTTTAAAAAGAGCCAAAGTATGGAAGCTAAAGAGTTAATTAGATTATGGAGACAATACTGTCAACATGAGAGGGATAAGATCATGTTATTAAGTTAGCAAGAAAATGCCCTTAAAATGGGGATTCCAATTAGTGAAGAGGGTAAAAAAGAAAACGCTAGACATCTTGAGAAAGGAGTGTGCATTCAAAAAAATGCACAAGTAAAGAGAGGGTGGGGGGAAAAAAGCAAACCAATGGGCTCCGTAGTTCAATGGCTGGCCTTGCATTGACAGAGACAGAGGATGAAGATTTTGAAAATTTGACAAGGTCGGCTAGGGTTGCGACTGCACCAGTAGCGTTGTCTGCACTAATTCCGGAACCACCAGAGTATCATAATTTATAGGCAGTCACTTCTCCCCAGATTCAAATCATGCCATCCTCTCCAGCCCCTTCGGTTGATAGCGTGGTCCTGTTTTACCATCTTCACTGTCTGCGAGACAAGGGGAGCTCTGTTCCACAAGCCCAGTTAGCTCTAGGACCCGATCTCGGACAGCGAGAGAAGGGCCTGATTCTATCCAGAAACAATCATGCATACCACCTAAATCCCTTCAGATCGATATGATAGGACAGAAAAGTACGAGAACAAAGGAAGAGGATAGGGATGGTTCTGAGGAGCTGGAGCTCCCTCTAGTGACAGGGAAGGACGCTGAAGTCTTGGATGAGCCACAGGAATCAGCTAGAGCGCCTACTAGTGAGACTCTGAGGCAGTTGCCGATGAGGAAAATACCAAACCCTGACGCTAACTAATTAACAAGCTCCAGCTGCAAGTGCCTGCAAGTAGAAGCTTTGTTTAAAGCTGATTGAAAATTCACCTTCTTCTAAACCAAACAGCAACTTTTAAGTTAATTAACTAAATAAAAGAAAGACTCGACTTTTGATAAAAATGAAGCCTTATACTCCCTCAGTCACCAAACTCTCACTATAGCACTCAAATGCACCAAATCCAGCACTCAGTGCAAACCCCAGCACTCAGTGGATCTTTTGGATGTTGCAAGGACACATTAAGGGTTACTTATAGAATATTATATCTGTGGATATGATTGGTGTTGATAGTTGTTAAGATATTCACAGTGGGTTTATAAAGTGTCAACTGGTTTCATAAATAAACAGTGTTTTAATTTAAAAGTTATTTAACTCTGTTGCACTACACCTCTAAAGTAGGCCCGTGTGCGCCCCATAACCACAATCTATTAAAAGTTGTGGGTCAGATGAACTCCATGATACACTTTGGTGTTCTCAAAACCATGGCCCAAGACAAATTGGGGGCTCATCCGGGATAAAGGTTTATCTACTGGGTGGCTTCGTGAACTTAAAGACAGTGAGGGTGAGCCTACTTGTGGTTGCTTTCCAGGTGTGGTAGTTCAGTTTAAGTAGGGAGTGTGTTCTCGACACAGGCTCTTTCAGAGGCTCGGACGTTTTGGGGGGTGGATAAGGTTACACTCCGTACCTTCCGAACAGAGACTAAAAAAAAGGATTTTAGATTTGGCAAAAACATTACAGTTAACGTTATCTGCCAGCATGTAAAAAGAAGAGGTTCTTACAGCGGTAGCTGAGCATTTAAAATTACCTGAGATACAGACTGACTCACTGGAAATGGCAAAGATTCAGTTGCAGATTAAGCAACTTGAACATGAAAAAAATTAAAGCAGCTTGTATATGATAGAGGGGAAAGAGGCAAAGAGATGAAAGAGGTAGAGAGGAAAAAGAAAAATAGAGAGAGATAGATAGGAAACAGAAAAAGAGAGAGTAAGAGGGAGAGAGGAAAAAGAAAATGAAAGAGAAGAAAGGAGAAAAGAAAGAATGGTCCCAGCAGAACGAAAGAAAACGAGAAAGGGAGGTACAGATCAGGGAAAAAAGAAAGAGAAAGGGAGGAAAGGGAAAAAGAGAAAGAGTTTGAGCTTCAGGAAACGGCCACGGAACATGACAGTCAGTTAAAATTGGCGCATGTAACAGGAAACGTACAGTTGGAGGATAGTGATGAGGCTAAAGAGAAAGAATGTCATAGTCGAAGGCTTGGTGGGGATATATTAAACATGTCCAAACATTGTCAAGATTTGATGAGAAGGCGGTATAAGCCTTTTTCATTTCATTTGAGATGGTAGCTAAACCAATGGAATGGCCACAGGACATGTGGATATTACTGTTTCAAACAAAGCTGGTAGGTAGGGCTAGTGAAGTGTTTGCATCATTATCAGAGGAGGTATCTGGGACATATGAGGAGGTGAAACAATCTATCCGAGGTGCATATGAACTAGTACCTGAAGCCTACAGACAAAGGTTTAGAAATTTAAGGAAAGAACCTTGTCAAACATACATGGATTGTGAAAGGACCAAACAGAGTAATTTTGATAGGTGGATCAGGGCTTTGGAAATAGAGGGAACGTATGAAGCCCTCAGAGAAGTTATACTATTGCAGGAGTTTAAAAATTCAATTTCTGATGTACTAAGAACTCATGTGGAAGAGCAGAGGGTTAAAACTGCGAGTTTAGCAGTAGAAATGGCAGATGATTCTGAATTAGTTCATGAATCAAAGCTTGGTTTCCGACATCAGTTTCAGCCTGTGGGGGATAGAAATTGGGGAAAAGAGAAATACTCAAGTGGTAGAGGTAATGTAGATCGGATGGGAGATAATAAGGAGAGTGCACCTCCGATTAAAAAAGAAATCCAGGAGGGTGAATGAGAAATGAAAAGTTTCAAACGTTTTCACTCTAATAAACTAGGCCATATAAAGTCACAGTGTTGGTGGTTGAAAAAAAGCACTGGGAATGCTGATGTGGTAAAACAGGATGAGACAGTGGGGTTTGTTAAAGTGGGAAGGAAAAGCCCAAGTGAAGGGAAGGAGGTGCAAAAGATTGTACAGCCTGATCAAGAGGTGGATGATAAGAAGGTGCCAGATCTCGTTCAAGAATTTACTTGTGTGGGTAAAGTTTACTCATGTGTACCAGAAGGAGCAGGTAAAGAAGTCACACTTTTAAGAGATACTTGAGCTAGTCAATCTTTCATGGTAAGAGATGAGGAGTTATGCAGTTTGGGAAGAATATTGCCAGAAAAGGTGCTAATATGTGGAATTCAGGGCGAGAAGAGTAGTGTTCCATTATATAAGACAAGGTTGGAAAGTCCAGTGAAAAGTGGTGAAGTGGTAGTAGGAGTAATAGAGAAACGATCTTGTCCAGGAAAACAGTTTATCTTGGGTAATGATATCGCTGGATCGCAGGTGGGAGTGATGCCTACTGTGGTTGATAAGCCTGTGGAAAATCAGACAACTGAATTGTTGAAGAACGAGTCTCCTGTGAGTTTTACGGATTGTGTAGTAGCAAGGTCGCAAAGTCACAGGTTAAGACAAGAGGAGAAATCAGATAGTGAAAATAAAGTTGAAGTTCCATTATCAGAATCGATTTTTGTTCATGTGGTTGGAAAAGAATAAGAACAAGTGGAGGGTGAGGCGGACATTTTTAGTTCAGAAAAATTGGCGGAGTTACAACAGCAAGATATAGAAATAAAACGGATGCATCAGAAAGCATACACGGAAGAGGAATCTGCGTTTATACCACAATGTTATTACCGTAAAAATAGTGCCCTGATGATAAAATGGAGACCTTCACGTGTACAGGCGGATGAAAAGTGGGCCGAAGTTCACCAAGTGGTATTGCCGGTAGGGTATAGAAAGGAGGTGTTGCGAGTAGCACATGAGGTACCAGTGGGACGTCATTTGGGAGTAAGGAAAACTCAAGCTGAAATCCAAAATCATTTTTATTGGCCTGGACTACATACAGATGGAGTTAAATTTTGTCACTAATGTCATACATGTCAAGTGATAGGGAAACCTCAAGCAGTGATTAAACCAGCGCCCTTAATACCCATTCCAGCATTTGAGGAACTTTTTACAAGGATCTTAATTGATTGCGTAGGACCGCTTCCTGAAACAAAAGTGGGAATCAATATCTTTTGACTCTAATGGATGTGTCTACTCGGTTTCCTGAGGCCTTCCAGTAAGTTATATTCAAGCAAAAAAGATTGCAGGGGAGTTACTTAAATTCTTTACTAGATATGGACTACCAACAGAAATACAATCGGATCAAGGATCAAATTTTACCTCAAGGTTATTCAAAGCAGTTATGGATAGCTTAGGAATAAAACAACTGAAATCAACTGCGTACCATCCAGAATCACAGGGAGCGTTAGAATGGTGGCATCAGATACTATGACAATGTTGAGGACATAATGTCAAGATTAGCCAGAGGTTTGGGATAAAGGAATCCCATTCGTATTATTTGCAATGAGGGATGCACCTAATGAGTCACCCAAATTCAGTCATTTTGAACAAATGTTTGGTCATGAGGTAAGAGGACCACTTAAATTGATTAAGGGAAAATAGGTGAGTGAGACATCGGAAATTACATTATTGGATCACGTGTCAAATATTAGGGAACGATTAAATAGAACAGGTGAATTGACTAGAAAGCAATTAAAAATTGCACAGCATGTGATGAAACGGGTAGTGGACAAGAAATCCAAAGTTCGTTGTTTTGCCAGTGGAGATAAAGTTTTAGTATTGTTACCAGTGGTAGGTGAATTTTTAAAAGCAAGGTTTTGTGGATCGTATCAGACAGAAAGGAAATTAAGTGAGGTGAATTAAGTGAGAAAAACGCCAGATAGAAGGAAAACTCACCGTGTGTGTCATGTGAATATGCTTAAAAGGTACCTTGAAAGGGAAGGCGAGCAAAAGCAGGAGGTTTTAATGATTCTAATAAAGTGACGAACCAAATCCAGATGACTTTGAATTTGACATACCTCAAATTAAATTGGAAAACGAGGATGTTCTTAAAAATTGGGATAAATTGATGAGGTACCTTCCAGGGGAAAAACGGTCTGACCTGAAAGAGTTATTGCTATCACATGGGCAAGTTTGCAAAGATAGGTTGGAAGCACTAAAATGGCTCTACCTGATGGAGATGTGGGAAATGCTGTTACAATTAAACAACATCCAAATGGACTTTGAAATTAGCACAGGTTAACAAGTAAATTGAGAGTATACTTACGAATGGCATAATTGAAGTGGGTTGCAGCCAATAAAGCTCCCAGTGTAGCCATCTGGGATGGCCACTTCCAGAATACAAAATGGACATTTGCAAAGATTGCAGGGAAAAATGGACACTGTTAAGAAAGCAAGCAGGCACAGAGCCTGTCTGCATATTGGAGATACAGATCCCAGACGAGACTGAAACTGTTGGCCCATTAGCATATGGATGGCCCATCTCCGGGAACAAAGGAAGGTACTTAAGTAACCGACCTGGCCCCAGACCTCGCGGCGCCAGTTCCCCAAACCGAAAACAGAAAACATAGCAGGCCAACGACCACCTAGGACACGCCCAGTCATCAGGGCACTCACCCCTTTATTGGTCAGGATCAATGCGAATGATCAAGAAATGGACCAATTGATTGGGGCCAAGTTCAAGGCCCGCCCAAAAGCGCGTGAAGCCCCCTTCGGGTATCGGAAGACGGCCCCAAGAGAATCGCTCTCTTGGAATCGGCTCTCAAAGCGGAGGGATCCTTCCACTAGCTACACCAGAAGCAAGTAAGTCCAAGTTCAAGGCTGGCTACAAGACGGACGACTTTAGCTGCTCCCCTCCATCACTTCGGCCCAGGCAGCCTCAGAACCGAACAACCGCCATTGTTCCTCTGATTGAGTGGGCGCCCGAAGCTAAGTATAGGCTTTAGCAGTAGTGATAGTTTAATCTGTAGTATTTCGTGCATGAGTGGATATTGCTGTGTATGTAAATAAATAGTATTGACTTTGAACTAACTAACTGGTGTACCGGCTCTTTGATCAGTGTTCGGGTTTGAACCTTGTGGCGGTATCGAAAGAGACCTGGCGACTCTAAAACAAATGTAATTAGAATTAAGGAAGGCGACCATATTGACCGCCATATTTAGAAATAACCGAAAAGAGCAACATTTACTGGCGACTCCACGGGGACTCAACCTAGAAGTGGCCTAGTCACTCCGACAGAACCCAAATTTCAATTGGCATCCAATTGGAAACAGAAAAACCACACGTGTAAAACCGATACTGATCAAACCTTCAAGATTCGGAAGTGTGTTAATGCAGGCGTACTAACAGGGATATAAGGTAAACCTGAGAGATTTTGTTGCGTAAAACTGTCGGGAGTTTTGTAGGCCGGAAATTAGTGTAAGCCGTACCCGTGTTTACATCACCACTTTATCACCCCCTGTTCCAAATTCAGTAGACCCCAGGGATAGAGAAAAATGGCAATGAAGGCAATGGAACGCCTTGTGAACCCCCAGGAATTAGAGGTCGCAGCGACCAGTAGAGTATGGGAAGAAGAGATCAGAAAATATCTCAAAGGGAAAGGATGGCCCCTTTGGAGTGGATTCTGCGGCAATGATGAAACAGGTCCCGGGAGTATAGGGTATACTTGGTGGGAGAACATGACAAAGATCCATAAGAGGAGCGGAGGGAATACTCGCAAGCCGATGGCAATCGTGTCCTGCTTCGCACAATTCCGAGGCACAGAGGAGGTCGTGAGGACGCTCCGTAGAGATATTGAGGAGAGAGACAAGAGTGGTGAAGGAGATGTGAACGGATATGAGAGAGAGAAGAAGGAACTGAGAGAGCAGTTAGCGGCGGGGGACAAGGAGGTGGAGGATGCCAAGAGGGCACACCAGTCTTGTCTCGCCCATTTGAGCAGCTTTCAGTCCCAATATGACAAAACCTATCAGGACACGCAACACGCGGTGTTGGTAAGAGACGAAACTGAACAGGTTGAGCAGTTGCAGAAACAATGCAACGACTTAAAAGCAGCCCTACGAGACATCCGTATCAGCCTCCCCGAACAGGCGCTGGAATGTGGCGACGAGGGGCCTTTCACAGTAACTTCATTTGAAGCCTGCTTGTGACAATGAGTGATGTTCATTTTCATTTCATTTCATTCACCACACTTCCAGAACGGAACAAAGGCAGAGCTCGGTAGATTACGCAATTCACCGGAAGCAAATTGCAGAATTGTAATCTCTGTTTTCTGTTCAAAATGGGTTTCAGAGTACTTTTGGACCCCAATTAGACCAAGAAAATGGCCCCGATTGGCCGGAATTAAATGAGACTGCCCATAGATATGTACATGGGACATGTACACAGGATACACCCCAGAAACGAAAAGCACCCCAACCCTCGACTGCACAGGCAGAACACAACCCTATGAACCCTGTAAACACACATCGTAGGGCCGCAGCAGAAGGAGACTCTGATTTCCTATACACTACCCCGTTAGCCATCACCCAATTACGGGACACGTGTGATAAGATTACACCGTTCATACCCACATTGGACCCCCACCAATTCTTTGCAAGGGTGAAACAGCAGCCGACCATGTACGACCTGGATGAAAAGGAGCAAGTGAAGCTCACAGTTTTAAGCCTCGACCCTTCAGTCGTGGCGGCCCTTCCCGACCCACAAAATGTAGGAGGCGGCACACAACAAGAAATACGCACAGCGATCCTAGATGCGATCGGCTATAACAAAGGAGACCCCGTAGAAGGCCTACACAAGTGTAGGCAAAAGAAAACAGGGCACCCCACAGAGTTTGCTGGACGCTTGTGGATACATTTCACAGCAGTGTTAGGAGAATTAGCCCGCGCTCATTTGTCCCCAGATAATATAGCCAAATGGACTCGCATCCTAGTCTCCCATGTGACAGAGGCAGGACAGAGAGCTTGCGCAAATTACGACCCCTCAGACGAGGCCCACAACACGAAATGGGTTTTGAAAAGATTGTCGCGTGCTTGGGAACAGTCCATCCAAGGCAAATCCGCATTTGTTAAGACAGAGGAAGAACAAGCAGACATGCATCCAGCTAGGACGCACCAGAACCCTGCATGGGTAAATGAGGGCAGGAACAGCCCACAGCAACCCAAATCCCAGGAGTGTTACAATTATGGACAATTAGGACACTATGCACGTGAATGCAATGCGCCCCAGAAGCAGCAGAGAAACAAACAGACAGGCACCCTAAATAAGAATAGGGCAAAGCCAATTCACAGTGTTAGCGCCCGTTCTGAGAACGCAGATATGAACGGCACCAACTGACGGTGTTTGGGCTCCCCAACTTGGGACTGCAACACCCTTTGGGACAAGTCTGGTAAATCGGTAGTGGCAGGCTCGTCTGGGGACACCGCATAGAATTCCTCTGGGACACAGGAGGGTCCCACACCACACTCAATTCCTCCAAGATGTTTCAGTGAGACACGTGGCCCACCACCGACACCATTACACTCAGCGGTTTTGCAGACCATTTACAGCAGAGACACATCACAGCCCTGTAGCAATCCAGACAGGGAAAATTAAAACTAAACACCCCGAAGTTCTGGTCGATCTACCCCAGACAGCCGAACACATCTTAGGAATTGACTTCATGAGCTCCCACAACCTCTCATTTGATCCAGTAAATAAATGTGTATGGAGAATGGCAAAGGGAGCACGAACCCCCGCCACGCTCACAGTTGGAGAGTATGAAAATAGGATCAGCGCAGGAGGAGACTTCTGGTTCGACCCTCGGGCCATTAGTCAGAACAAACAAGTTAGGGAAGTCCCTGCAGGAACACAAAGCAGCATTTGCACAGCAGAAGCACGACTGTGGCAAGGTCGCTGGCTTGGTGAATATTACAGGTCCCGACACCAGACCCCAAATGCAGTACGGTTTTCCCAAAGAAGCAGGGGGAGAAATCTCAACAGTTGTTCAGAGATTGCTTGATCAAGGCGTACTCCGATCAGTAGCCTCCACGAATAATGCACCAATTTGGCCCGTCAGGAAACCCGATGGATCATAGCGACTGACCATTGATTACCGGGAACTGAACAAAGTAACCCCAGTAGCAGCCACCACCGTAGCCACGAGTCCCGAGACCATGCTCAAACAGGGACTACAGTCAAAAATATTTTCGGTTTTGGACATTAGCAACGGCTTTTGGTCCATTCCTTTGGATAAAGCGTGGCAATAAAAAATCGCATTCACATTCCAGGGACAGCAGTATACGTGGACGTGCCTTCCACAAGGATTCCACAACTCTCCCTACATTTTCCACCGACAGCTGGCAAATGGATTAGCAACATTTTCCCGACCCGATTGTTTGGTCCAATATGTCCATGATCTGCTACTACAGACGGACACAAAGGGAGAGCACATTTCGCTTCCCACCGAACTTTTAGGACTCCTACAGCAAATTAGCTGTAAAGTAAACCCCAAGAAGTCCCAGACTTTACAGGGGAAAGCGATTTACTTAGGAACAGTAATCACACATGGCAAACGCGAGATCGAGCAGAAAAGAATCGACTCGTTCATCAAATTACCCCTGCCCCATAATGTCTCAGCCCTCCGGTCATTTCCAGGACTGGCTGGATACTGCCGAAAACATATCGCCGGTTTCGCCACAAAAACAGCGCCCCTATCCAAACATGTCAAGAAACAACCACCTTGGGAACGGTTTCCACAGCACACGGATGCCGTGGATGCTTTAAAAAGAGCCCTCAGCACATTACAGGTCCCAGATCCACTTTCCCCATACGCAATTGAGGTTGCAACGACCGACCGAACCCTTTCGGCCGTGCTCCTCCAAGAACGACATGATCGATTAGGCCCCGTGGCATATGCCTCGCGCGTATTAGATCCAGTCGAGCAAGGATTTTCTGCCTGCGAAAGGCACCTGCTTGCAGTTTTTTGGGCAGTACAATACTTCGCCTACATTACAGGACTCAAACCCGTCACCATTCTCACTGAACACACCCCAACACAGCTGCTACAAAATGGTCGACTTAAGGATGGCACAGACAGCCAAATCCGCGCAGCCCGTTGGATCCTTCTCTTACATGGATGAGACATCACAGTTAAGAGAACCAAGACCCACACTTTCCTAGCCGATAACTTACAATACACACGTACCCCACATGAGTGTGAGATCATCACCACAAAGCATAATACAGGACCCTTTATACCAAAGTCAGCCCCCAGGAAAGCAGGTACTACACCCCAGAAACCCCAGCTCACAGACACATGCGCACCACTTAGAATCTATGTGGATGGCCCCTCCACAGTTTTAAATGAAATAAAATCAGCCGTTGAGGTATTTATGTAGAGGACGCGCAGGGATGCTCCATAGAAGAGATTTCGTTAAAATTGCCAGGACATTTAAGCTCGCAGGCAGCAGAACTGGCAGCCATAGCGTGTATTGTAGACCACCCCGACTCGTTTCCGACCCCAGCCGACATATATTCGGACAGTTTATATGTCTGCAACAGTTTAACAGAATTCATATCCCTATGGGAAACTAGAGGATTCGTTTCCGCAGACGGAAAGCCCCTACCCTCAGCCCCATTACTCCAACATATTCTGAAAATGGCCAAAGATAGGAAATAAGGTATCATCAAAGTTCGCAGTCATCATCGTTCTTCCCCTCCGCTCCCCTGTAACGTTAAAGCAGACGCCCTAGCGAAAGCAGGTTCGAGACATGGTCACTTTTGGAACACCCCCCCCCCCCCCCTTCCCCCGCGAAAGCGCCCCAGTGCACGCGGTTCAGGTCTCACAGACCAACATTCTAGATTTGGCAAAGGCTCAAAAGGAAGATGAGCAGCTCACGGAAGTTTTAAAAGGCAACTTCCCAGCCCCTTGTGATAAGTTTAAAAACGCGATAACACACATGAAGGTGTGATTCTAAAAGACGGCATTTATGTCGGCCCCAGCCAGGACAGGAATCAAATTATTTGTCAGTTCCATGACAAGCATGGACACCAGGGCATTGAACCCACCCTAGCCCACCTCAGACCCCTCTGCTGGTGGCCTGATTTAAAAGCCTATCTTACCCATTACATTGAGAATTGCTTAATCTGTGCCCAGAATAATCCGGACAGATATGCAAGCAAGGCTTAGTTTAGTCACACCCGGCCCGTTAACGGCCCCTGGACGAATTTGCACATCGACTCTCGGACCCCTACGTCCCTGCAGAAAGCTTTTTAAGTATGTGTTGGTGGCCATCGTCACCTTCACAAAATGTGTGTAAGCTTTTCCATCCAGCGCAAACACTGCCAAAACGACAGCTAAAATCCTAACCCAGCACATCTTTACAAGATAGGGCCTCCCACGCAATATAGAGTCCGATCAAGGCTCCCATTTTACAGGACGAGTGATGAAAAACGTCCTCACAATTTTCGGAATAAAGCAAAAGTTTCACATAGCATACCACCCCCAATCAAACGGCATTGTAGAAACTCTAAAAGCCACCCTGCGAAAAATGGTGCAACAGCCCTACAGCACCTGGGACACCGTTCTTCCATTTGCATTAATGTTTATTCGAAACCCAGTATCCACGTCCACAGGATACACCCCCCACACCCTCATGACCGGACGCCCCATGAACGGGACAGAATATTTATTAGGACTGTATTTGGCCAGCCCCACAGTCACCGTCCTCACGCATGAGAAAGCAGTACAACAAGTTATTGAGAATGTGAAGGACGCCCAGCTTGCAGCAGCCGTCAGGCTTGGAACCCGCACGAAGCAAAGCAAGGCTTGCTTTGATAAAACTGTACACAACACCGAGTTTGCAGTAAGGCAGCAAGTGATGCTATCCCTCTACAACCCCAGTTCATTCCTTTCCCCCAAATTTCCCGGACCCTACTCCATCACAGAGAAAGTCAGCCCCTCTGTGTATAAGATCACCTATCCGAACGGCCAGTCTGCGTGACTCCACATAAACCAGCTTCAGGCTCATGGCTCGCAGAACAACCATTCACACCACATCTCGCTTGCGCAGCAGATGAGCACGGCCCGCCCTCGAACGACGTACTCCTACCCTTCCCCAACCTGTCCAGCCCATCCGAAGACACGATTCCGATTCCACCCCCAGAGGCACGACTCCTCCTCTCCCTTCCTTCAACCAGCAGCAACAGCGATAGCGATAGCGACAGCCCCAGGATACCATGCTACGATTATGCCCCTGCACCAGGCCCCACTCCCAACGATTCTGAACATGATTCCAGCGACCCCTTCGAGATTACATACATTAAATCCCCTGACCCAGACCCACCACCCGACGATTACGGATTAAACCCTTGCAGCTTCAACCTCGACATAAGATTGTGGCATAAGACAATTCGTTCAGGCTCATCCAGAATGATGAGATGGACCCCAATTCGCCCCAAGCAGCATTAGCGCACTTACTCCAGTCAAGTGTATGGCAGCTGGGAGAAGATGATGACATAGAGTCTGACTCCCACCACATGAATTCCTTTGCGACTCTGTTAGCGATTGAGCCATGAGATGTCCAGATGATGGTAAAAAGGAACCGATGGAGAGTAACGGTGTCCTTTCTGATAGAACCTGCACCATGTTTGTAATGTATATGTGTTCGTTATTGTGAATATTAAATGTTATTTGTCAATTTAATGTTTTTATGGCCCCATGCCACCACTCTTTTAACGCCCACTGGCAGTTAATGGAACAAGTTTGTCGACAGACAAGCGATCATAGCTACTCTTCTGATTCTGACATTTTTGATTGTTGTCGTGTTGCCTCACCGACGTCTCAACTTACCGTTCATTGAACAAAGAACGAAGAAACGTACATCGCACGAACATGCCATGCAGCACTCCAAGCCAGCACCAGAAATGTTGCCCTTCTAACTTAAAACCTTCTACACCTCTGTGGTCCATATCCCTCTATTCCCATCTATTCACGTATTTTTCAAGACCGCCCTGAAAGGTCACTATCCAACGGGCTTCCACCTCCTCCTCTGTTCTCTGTGACCAGCATCGAGAGTCCGGAAGTTTGTGTTGCCTGCCTGGTGCTGGGGTTCGGGATATCTCATCTCAGCTGCAGAGTAACTTGGAGCGGAAGGGTAAAGATGCAGTTGTCCAAGTACACGTAGGAACCGGCGACATCGGTAGAACAAAAATAGAGGTTCTGCTGAAGGAATATAAGCAGCGAAAAGATAAATTGCAATGCAGAACCAAAAGTATAATAACCTCTAGATTACTGCCTGAGGCACGTGCCAATTGGCACAGTGTCAAAAAGATTATGTAAGTAAATACATGGCTCAAATATTGGAGTATGAAAATGTCTTTGCATTCATGGAACTTTTCATCAGTCCTGGGGAAGCAGGGAGCAGTTCCAATGGGACGGCCTTCCCCTGAATCAAGCTGGGACCAGTGTTCAGGCGAATCAGATACCTATGGCTGCAGATAGGGCTTTATACTGAATAGTGGGGGTGGGGGGTTCAGCTGAATGAATGATTACAAAACTAAAGTTAAAGGAGAAGGTGAGAGTGCAGGTTAATGATTAGGATCTTAAACGAGTTACAGGGCCGAGGGCTCAGGTGAGGTTAGTGTAGATTCCAAAACACGCCATAGATCAGAGAGTCCAGAAAGCGGC
Organism: Scyliorhinus torazame; assembly: GCF_047496885.1. Taxonomy (NCBI): domain Eukaryota; kingdom Metazoa; phylum Chordata; class Chondrichthyes; order Carcharhiniformes; family Scyliorhinidae; genus Scyliorhinus; species Scyliorhinus torazame. The sequence continues at coordinate 54,326,858 of NC_092710.1, forward strand.
AGGAGTCCAAATTCAGGCACGGCAAAAAAGGGGACAGCTAGGGGGCGGTCAGCACAGGACTGAGGGTGTTGTTCCTAAATGTGCGCAGTATACAAATATACAAATTCAGATAATTTAGCTTGTTGGGCAAATTGAAATTGGCAAGTACGATGTTGTGGGCATCACATAGACATGGCAGTAAGGGGCTCAGGGCCCGGATCTAAATATCCAAGGATATCTGTCCTATCGAATGGCCAGGCAGATGGTGAGATGGAGCAGGGTTGAATTATCAGTAAGAAATTGACTTAAATCGATAGCAAGATAGGATTGGAAGGCATAGTGTCTGTGTTGGTGAGTGGAGAAGTCGCAAAGGATGGGAGTTATGTCCCCCCCCCCCCCCACACACACACACACCGAATTGTAGTCAGGTTGAGGGGCAGAAAATGAACAGGAGATAGAAAAGGCATTTCTGAAAGGTAATATTATAATAATCATGGGGGACTTCAAAATGCAGGTGAACTGGGAAAATCTGGTTTGTAGCAGATCCCAAGAAAAATGAATTGGTGCCATGTCCATGAGATGTATTTTTGGAGCAGCTTGTGACAGAGCCTACCAGGGATCAAGCAATTCTGGATTTGGTTACGTGCGATGAGGAAGACGTGATGATGGAACGTCCCCTGAGGAGGCAGTGGCCACAATGATAGAATTCACCCTACAGTTTGAGAGGGAGAAGCTGGAATTCGATGTCACAATTGAATAAAGCCCAGAGTTAATTGGAAGGGAAAACTAGCAGGGAAGTCACTTGCACGACAATGTCAGAAGTCTTGAGGGTTTGTTCGGGAGGCACAAATTAAATCATCCCAAGGAGGAGAGAACCTGTTAAGGGGAGAAAAAGGCAACCATGGGAGACAAGGGAAGTCGAGGACAGCATAAAAGCAAAGGAAAAAACATGCAATGTGGCGGGAATTAGAGGTAAGCCAGAGGATTGGGAAACCTTTATAAACAAGCAGAGGACAACTAAGAAAGCAATATGGGGGGTGGGGGGGGGGGGGGGGGTAGAAGGTAAAATATGAGTGTAATCTTGCTAGTCTTACAAACGAAGATTGCAAGAGGTTTTTTTTCTCGAAGGATAGAAGGTAAGAGAAAGGAAAAGATGGACATTGGACCACTGACAAATTAGGCGGTAGAAGTAGGAATAGGGAGCAAAGAAACGGGAGAAGAACTGAATACGCACTCTGAGTCATTCTTAACAGTTGAAGACACCAGTGGCATGTCTGAACTTCAAAAGAGTCAGTGGAAGAGATGAGTAAAGTGGCCATCACTAAAGAGAAGGTCAACGGGAATCTGAAAGGTGTGAGGTTGGATAAATCGCCGCAGGGCTCTGGAGGCCATGGCTGAGGAGATTATTGAGACATTGCTGGTGATCTTCCAGGAATCACCGAATGCAGGCAGGGACCCAAATGATTGGGAAATGGCTAATGTAATGCCCCATTTAAAAACAGAGGCAGACGAGAGGAAATTATAGACAGTTTAGCCTGACTTCGGTTGTTTGTAGGATTTTAAAGTCTATTATTAAAGTTGAGGTTGCGGGTTACTTAGAAGTTCATGGTAAAATAGGACTCAGTCAGCACGGCTTCGTCAAAGGAAGTCATGTCTGTCAATTCTGTTAGAATTCGTTAAAGAGAGGGCAGGACGGTGGCGCAGTGAGTTAGCACCGCGGCCCTACGGCACCGATGTCGCAGGTTCAATCCCGGCTCTGGGTCACTATCTGTGTGGAGCTCGCACATTCTCTCGTGATTGCGTGGATTTCGGCTCCACAACACAGAATATGTGCAGCTTAGGTGGATTGGCCACGTCAAATTGGCCCTTAACTGAAAAGAAAATGAATTGGGTGCTCTACATTTTTTTTATTTGAAAAAAATTATTTAAGCAGGTAATGAGGAAGTTGGACAAAGGAGAACCAGTAGGCATTATGCTTTTGGATTTCCAGAAGGCCTTTGACAAGGTGCCATACGAGAGGCTGCTAAATAAGAAACGAGCCCATGGTGTTAGACGCAAGGTACTGGCATGGATAGCAGATTGGCTGATTGACAGAACACAGAGACTTGGGATAAAGGGCTCCTTTTCAGGATGGCAGCCAGTGAATAGTGGTGTTCCGCAGGGGTCAGTGCTGAGGCTAAACAATCAGGAGATACATGAATGATCTGGAAGAAGGATCTGAGGGCATTGTTGCTAAGTCTGCAGGCAATTCAAAGATACGTAGAGGGACAGGTTGTGTTGATGAAGCAGAGCTTTTCTAATCTTCCATACAACTGACTACCTCCCCCAACACACACACACACATCACCACTATTTAGCTTAAAGCCTTATCTCCAGCCCTAGTTATATGATTCGCCAAGAATCTTCAGAAGGACGTGTACAGGTCTGGGGACTGGGCAAAGAAGTGGAAGATTGAATACAATGTAGAAACGCGTGATGTTGTGCACATTGTTCAGAACAAGAGTCGCATCGACTGTTTTCTAGGCTTCTGCAATCAGAAGCACACTGGAACTTGGGCGTCCTAGTTCAGAATTCTCTTGAGATTGACATGCAGGTTCAGATGGCCGTTAGGAAGGCAAATGCAGTGTTAGCCTTCATGCCGAGAGAGCTAGAATACAAGAGCAGTGATGTATTATTGAGGCTGTTTAGCCCTGGTCAGACCCCATTTGGAGTATTGTGAGCATTTTTCGACCCGTATCTAAGGCTGTGCTGGCCTTGGAGAGGGTCCGGATGAGTTTCACAAGAATGATTCCCGGAATGACGGCCTTGTTATATGAGGAGCAGTTGTGGATTCTGGGTCTGTACTCGATGCAGTTTGGAAGGATGAGGGGCGATCTCATTGAAACTTACAGAATACTGAGAGGCGTAGATAGAATGAACGTGTTGAGGGTTCACAGCTCTATTAAAAGGCCTCACAGCTTAAGAGACCCCAGTTCAAGTCTGGCCTCTGGTGACTGTCTGCTTTGTGTTTGCTCTTTCTCCTCGTGTCTGCGTGGGTTTGCTCAGGGTGCTCCGGTTTCCTCCCACAGTCCAAAGATGTGCAGGTTAGATGGATTGGCCATGACAAATTATCCCTGTGTCCAAAAGGATAGGTGGGATAAAGGGTTGGGTGGAGGCGTGGGCTTAAGTTAGGGTGCTCTTTCGAAGGGCCAGTGCAGCCTCGATAGGACAACTGGCATCCTTCTGAACTGTAGGGATTCGATGGATTGATGACTGGCGGAACAGGCGCGATCGGCTGAATGGCTTAATTCTGCTTCCGTGCCTTTTGGTATTCTGGCCTAAGATAGTGTATTCAGGCGATTTACTATTCCTCGCCTGGACACACTTCAATAGACGGATGGAGTCAAGGTGGGAAAAGACGACACATCATAATAGAGAAAGCAAGACTATCCAGACAAAGGAATAGAAGCTAGAGTCAACACGGTTGCAATGTTTTTGTAGCTGTCAGAAATTAGGGTGAAGGTGGCTAAACAGAAAGGCATCGGCTGCTGGAGGTTATTTTTGGTGTAGTCAGATATCCCCAGTGGGGGCCAGCCAACATAATCACACTGATGGATCTGCACAGCAACCATCCTAACAGTGGAACATATAAGGCCAAGTGTAGATTAGTGACCCGGAGACTTCAGAGATGTTGAGGAGATAAAAGGCCAGAGTGCAAATGCCCACAGTAAGAATGGTAATGTTGAATATTTTGTCAGTTTACTTGCGAATGAAAGTCGATAGACATAGGCAAATAAACGGAGGATTATAGGTGCTGGACGGTGTTGCGGAGGTAGGCAGGGCTGTGGGGACGAGAGGAACTAATACAGCTCGTTTGAATTCTATGATCTGGAAGACCTCCCAACGACATTCATTTCTGTAGTACTCGGGGACGTGAAAGAAATAGGGAGGATTTACGTACAGCGTAATTGGAAATGTATTCCCGGGAGAGGCATGGGGATGGTGCACAGCTAACAACAAAGGCTGAGGGAAACCATTACCTCTCATTGCCCGCCACTCCCAGCCCTGGAGCTCTCACATGCCACTTGGACTGCGGACCTTACCACGCAGCCAGGTTCTGCCACTGAGACGGGGAGGGGAGGTTGGGCAGGGGCGGGGGGAGGGAGGTTGTGTTCGGAGGTGGGCATCAAAGAGATTCCAGATTTACAAGGGTCAAAGCATTGATTTGTAGTTTCTTGAACATTGGTGACGAAGTGACAAGAGCAAACTGCGCAACCAATCAGTATTATGTTTTCTTTCTGTATAAATTGCTGTTTTGTCCTTACAGGTATTCTTGTGAAAGGTCCTCATGACAAAAACTTCCGCTGCCTTTATTTGTTCAGTAATGCTCCAGATCTACCTTATCACTAACAAACGAATTGACTATTTCAGTCCATAGATAGGGGACTCATAAACATCACTCTCACCAGGGAAGTGGAATTGAGAAAATTGTTGTGTCTACGGGCAGATACATCCTGGGACCCAAATGCACCACATACGAACGTATAGCGAGAAGTGACCAGTGAGATAGTTGACACATTGCTGTTAATTTTTTACAAACTCCCCTAAATTAGGGAAAGTTTCCATTATATTGGAAGATAACAAATATAACGCCTTTATTCAGATATATCGTGAGACAGAACACAGGAAACTGCAGATCAGATAGCTTAAAATAAATCAGAGGGAACAGATTACAAACTATAATTAATATGTTATCGCATAGCACCTAGAAATAACCGAGACAAGACTTCCGGGTGCGGCGATGACCAGCTAAGTCGCACGTTTCGGCAGCTCCCGGTGGAACGGACTTTTGGGCTCTTAATAGGAGCCCCAATGGCAATTTTAACGGCTAAAAACACTGTGCGGTAAACCAGAAGGGAATCCCCCCTGGACACGGATGGAAAAAGGAGAGGAAAGTGGCCGGATTGCGGTGGATCCTTTAGAGCAGCGGCAAGGAAGGCAAGCACAAACCAAGATGGAGTCGGAAGGTGGCAGTTTAATATGAGGCCCTGAACAACACGAGTTATTGAAGCGCTGCGTGGAAGAACTTAAAAAGGAGATGAAGAAGGAGCTGTTGGCCCCGATATTACAGGCGATTGAAGTTCTAGAGGATGAGCAAAAGACCCAGGCGCAGGAGCTTCGGGTCGTGAAGGCAAAGGCTGCTGAGAACGAGGACGATATACAAGGCCTGGTGGTGAAGATGGAGGTGCACGAGGCACACCATAAAAGGTGTGTGGAAAGGCTGGAGGTGCTGGAGAATAATGCGAGGAGGAAGAATTTAAGGATTCTTGGTCTTCCCGAGGGTGCAGAGGGGGCTGACGTTGGGGCATATGTGAGCACGATGCTGCACTCGTTAATGGGATCAGAGGCCCCGATGGGTCCGTTGGACGTGGAGGGAGCCTATCGAGTTATGGCGCCCAGATCGAGGGCTGGAGAAATTCCCCGAGCCATAGTGGTGAGGTTTCTCCGATATAAGGACAGAGAGATGGTCCTGAGATGGGCAAAGAAAAGTCGGAGCAGTAGGTGGGAGAACGCGGTGATCCGCGTATATCAAGATTGGAGTGCGGAGGTGGCGAGAAGGAGGGCGAGCTTTAATCGGGCCAAGGCGGTACTTCATAAAAGGAAGGTCAAATTTGGAATGCTGCAGCCGGCAAGACTGTGGGTCACACATCAAGGGAAACACCACTACTTTGAAACGTCAGATGAGGCGTGGACATTTATTGTCGAAGAGAAATTGGAATAAGTGGGTTATAAAAAAGAACGTTTGAGACAAAGTGGTGGGGCGAATATGGGGGGCGAAGAGGGGGGAAAAGGGGGGAGAGATGATTTTTAAGTTGTTAATCCTGCGACCCTGTAACTTTTCTCTCTTCCCCATGTTATGGGGGAGGAAGGGAGGGAGGTGGAGTAGCTGGGGGCGTCGGCCATTGGGGGCGGGGCCAAAAGGGAAGCACGGGCTTTGTTCCCGTGCTATGATAATTATGGCGGGAAGAGGGAAGCAGGAAGGAGGGGGCGTCGCACAGTGTGAGCCGAGGTCCCGGGGGGAAGCCGAGGTCGGTCAGAGTTTGCTGACTTCTGGGAGCAACATGGGGGTTGCAATTACGCTAGTAAGGGATCTAGCGGGTGGGGGGGGGAAGGGGGAGGGGTGGGGGGGGGGTTAACTGGGTTGCTGCTGCTGGGGAGAAGCGGGCGCTGGTATGGGGTGGGGTGGGCGGGGCGGGGGGGGACGCCGCCTGGGGGGGACACAGCTACGTGGGAACCGGGTGAAGAGCTGGATAAAAAAGGGGGATGGCTAGTCGACAAGGGGGGGGGTAAAGAGCCCCCCAACCCGGCTTATCACGTGGAATGTGAGAGGGCTGAACGGGCCGATAAAAAGGGCACGGGTACTCGCACACCTAAAGAAACTTAAGGCAGATGTGGTCATGCTGCAGGAGACGCATTTGAAACTGATAGACCAGGTCAGACTACGCAAAGGATGGGTGGGGCAGATGTTTCATTCGTGGCTAGATGCAATAAACAGGGGGGTGGCCATACCAGTGGGGAAGCGGGTAATGTTTGAGGCAAAGACCATAGTGGCGGATAGTGGGGGCAGATACGTGATGGTGAGTGGCAAATTACAAGGGGAGGCGGTGGTCTTAGTGAACGTATATGCCCCGAACTGGGATGATGCCATCTTTATGAGGCGCATGCTAGGACGTATCCCGGACCTAGCGGCGGGGAAGCTGGTAATGGGTGGAGATTTTAACACGGTGCTGGAACCAGGGCTGGACAGATCGAGGTCCAGGACCGGGAGGAGGCCGGCAGCAGCTAGGGTGCTTAAGGACTTTATGGAGCAGATGGGAGGAGTAGACCCCTGGAGATTTAGTAGACCTAGGAGTAAGGAGTTTTCCTTTTTCTCCTATGTCCACAAAGTTTATTCACGCATAGACTTTTTTGTTTTGGGAAGGGCGCTGATCCCGAAGGTGACGGGGACGGAGTATACGGCTATAGCTATTTCGGATCACGCTCCACATTGGGTGGACTTGGAGATAGGGGAGGAAAAAGAACAGCGTCCACCCTGGAGAATGGACATGCGACTATTGGCGGACGAGGGGGTGTGCTTAAGGGTGAGGGGGTGTATTGAAAGGTACTTGGAACTCAATGATAATGGGGAGGTCCAGGTGGGAGTGGTCTGGGAGGCGCTGAAGGCAGTGGTTAGAGGGGAGCTGATATCAATCAGGGCACATAAAGGAAAGCAGGAGGGTAGGGAACGGGAGCGGTTGCTGAAAGAACTTCTGAGGGTGGACAGGCAATATGCGGAGGCACCGGAGGAGTGACTGTACAGGGAAAGGCAAAGGCTACATGTAGAATTTGATTTGCTGACTACGGGTAATGCGGAGGCACAGTGGAGGAAGGCACAGGGTGTACAGTACGAATATGGGGAGAAGGCGAGCAGGTTGCTGGCCCACCAACTGAGGAAAAGGGGAGCAGCGAGGGAGATAGGTGGAGTGAGAGATGAGGAGATATGGAGCGGGGAGCGGAGAGGGTGAATGGAGTGTTCAAGGCATTCTATGAAAGATTATATGAAGCTCAGCCCCCGGATGGGAAGGAGAGAATTATGTGTTTTCTGGACCAGCTGGAATTTTTTAAGGTGGAGGAGCAGGAGAGGGTGGGACTGGGAGCACAGATTGAAACGGAGGAAGTAGTGAAAGGAATTCAGAGCATGCAGGCGGGGAAGGCCCCGGGACCAGACGGATTCCCAGTTGAATTTTATAGGAAATATGTGGACTTGCTGGCCCCGCTACTGATGAGAACCTTTAATGAGGCGAGGGAAAGGGGGCAGCTGCCCCCGACTTTGTCAGAGGCAATGATATCGCTCCTCCTAAAGAAGGAAAAAGACCCGCTGCAATGCGGGTCCTATAGGCCTATTTCCCTCCTGAACATGGATGCTAAGATTCTGGCCAAAGTAATGGCAATGAGGATAGAGGATTGTGTCCCGGGAGTGGTCCATGAGGACCAAACTGGGTTTGTGAAGGGGAGACAGCTGAATACGAATATACGGAGGCTGCTAGGGGTAATGATAATTTCCCCACCAGAGGGGGAAGCGGAGATAGTGGTGGCGATGGATGCCGAGAAAGCATTTGATAGAGTGGAGTGGGATTATTTGTGGGAGGTGCTGAGGAGATTTGGCTTTGGAGATGGGTATATTAGATGGGTACAGCTGCTGTATAGGGCCCCAATGGCGAGCGTGGGCACGAATGGACGGGGGTCTGAATATTTTCGGCTCCATAGAGGGACGAGGCAGGGATGTCCTCTGTCCCCATTATTGTTTGCACTGGCGATTGAGCCCCTGGCAATAGCATTGAGGGGTTCCAGGAAGTGGAGGGGAGTACTCAGGGGAGGAGAAGAACACCGGTTATCTCTGTATGCGGATGATTTGTTGTTATATGTGGCGGACCCAGCGGAGGGGATGCCAGAGATAATGCGGATTCTTGGGGAGTTTGGAGATTTCTCAGGGTATAAATTGAACATGGGGAAAAGTGAGTTGTTTGTGGTGCATCCAGGGGAGCAGAGCAGAGAAATAGAGGACTTACCGTTGAGGAAGGTAACAAGGGACTTTCGGTACTTGGCGATCCAGATAGCCAAGAATTGGGGTACATTGCATAGGCGAAATTTAACGCGGTTGGTGGAACAGATGGAGGAGGACTTTAAGAGATGGGACATGGTGTCCCTGTCACTGGCAGGGAGGGTGCAGGCGGTTAAAATGGTGGTCCTCCCGAGATTCCTTTTTGTGTTTCAGTGCCTCCCGGTGGTGGTCACGAAGGCTTTTTTCAAAAGAATTGAGAAGAGTATTATGAGTTTTGTGTGGGCCGGGAAGACCCGAGAGTGAGGAGGGGATTTTTGCAGCGTAGTAGGGACGGGGTGGGGGGGGGGGGGCTGGCACTACCGAGCCTAAGTGAGTACTACTGGGCCGCCAATATCTCAATGGTGTGTAAGTGGATGGGAGAAGAGGAGGGAGCGGCGTGGAAGAGTTTGGAGAGGGCGTCCTGCAGGGGGACTAGCCTACAAGCTGTGGTGACGGCGCTGTTGCCGTTCTCATCGAAGAAATACACCACAAGCCCGGTGGTGGTGGCTACACTGAAAATCTGGGGGCAGTGGAGACAGCACAGGGGAAAGACGGGAGCCTCGGTGCGGTCCCCGATAAGAAATACCCATAGGTTTGTTCCGGGGAGAATGGATGGGGGATTTGGAGCATGGCAAAGAGCAGGGGTAACACAATTGGGAGATCTGTTGGGACGTTTGCGAGTCTGGGAGCGCTGACGGAAAAATATGGGTTGCCCCAAGGGAATGCATTTCGGTTTATGCAACTGAGGGCTTTTGCGAGGCAACAGGTGAGGGAATTCCCGCAGCTCCCGATGCAGGAGGTGCAGGACAGAGTGATCTCAGAGACATGGGTGGGGGACGGTAAGGTGTCAGACATATATAGGGAAATGAAGGACGAGGGGGAGATCATGGTAGATGAGCTGAAAGGGAAATGGGAAGAAGAGCTGGGGTGGAATTGAGGAGGGGCTGTGGGCTGATGCCCTAAGTAGGGTAAATTCATCGTCCTCGTGTGCCAGGCTAAGCCTGATACAATTTAAGGTGTTACACAGGGTGCATATGACTGGAGCACGGCTCAGTAAATTTTTTGGAGCAGAGGATAGGTGTGCGAGATGCTCGAGAAGCCCAGCGAATCATACCCACATGTTCTGGTCATGCCCGGCACTACAGGGGTTTTGGGTGGGGGTGGCAAAGGTGCTTTCGAAGGTGGTGGGGGTCCAGGTCGAAGCAAGCTGGGGGTTGGCTATATTCGGGGTTGCAGAAGAGCCGGGAGTGCAGGAGGCGAGAGAGGCTGATGTTTTGGCCTTTGCGTCCCTAGTAGCCCGGCGCAGGATATTGTTAATGTGGAAGGAAACCAAACCCCCGGGTGTGGAGACCTGGATAAACGACATGGCAGGGTTTATAAAGTTAGAACGGATTAAGTTCGTCCTAAGGGATTCAGCTCAAGGGTTCACCAGGCGGTTGCAACCGCTCGTCGACTACGAGAAAGATAGAGGGAATGGAAAGGAAGAAGACAGTAGCAGCAACCCGGGGGCGGGGGGGGGGGGGGTGGGTGGGGGGAATCAGAAGGACTCTCAGGGATGTTATTGTATATGTATAGGTATTTGGTATATGTAGTTGTATATTGGATTGTTGGATTGTATTTTTGGAGAGTATTTATCTTGGATAAGGCAGTTGCCATTTAGTTTTATTTTTGATTTTGTTCATATATTATTTATTTACTTGTTTAAAACTGGCCATTGTTATTTATATTGTTTTATTGCTGTGTAAAGGAAACGCTATGTGCTGTTATGTTTGGCCAAAAAATCTTGAATAAAATATATTTTTTTAAAAAAGAAATAATCGAGACCGTCAGTGCGGTTTTATGAAAGAGAAATCGCATTTCAACAGCTTATTGCGTTTATTATGGAAGAACGTGCTGTGGATAGGGAGTAACTGTGCTGCACTTTAATTCTTGGAAGAAATCGGATAAGGTGTTCTTTCAAGGTCATTATGGAAAATAGAAGCTCTTGATGAAGTAACCTTTCATCGTGGATAGAAGATTGATTGCCTGACAGGAAATAGAGATTTTACATAAATTGATCATTTTCTGGTTGGCAGAATGTGTGCACAAGGATCAGAGCTGGTGATTTTTAGATTTTTTTTAACGGACTTGAATGGACTGAAGGTACTTTTGTGAAATTTGCTAACCACGCAAAGATAGGTAAGGAAGTAATTTCACAAGAGGACACAGGGAGTCTACAGCCAGACATGGTTAGGTAAAGTGAGTGGGCAAAGATCTGTCAGATGGGTACAATGTGGAAGAAAAACAGTTTTCCATGTTTGAAGACAAATAGAAATTAGGTTAATCATCTAATTGGTGAGAGATTGCAGAACACTGAGATGCGGAGGGAGTTGGGTGTCCTAGTGCATGAATCACAAAAGGTTACTATGTGAGAGTACCTGTAAGAAATGGGTGTTTAAAAAATGTACCTTTAAGAAATGGATGTTTATCAGTGATGTCAGAGTATGTGTGGAGCTGGGCTGTCTGTCAGCTTTTTAACTTTCGTTTTCGGCTGTTTGCTGCAGGATGTGTTTTAGTTTCGTTTTCAGAGCTGGTCAGCTGCAGTCACAGCGGAGGTGTATTAGTCTCTCTCGCTTTAATCTGAAGACTGTAAATTGATCCTTTGGTCATTATAAAACGAATAACTGCTCTCAGTAGTGACTTTAACCTGGTGTGCTTTTTTAAAAGTCTTATGGATGTTAAAAGGATAGCTTAAGGATTACTCAGTGTTGTATTGCTTGGGGGTTGTATTTGAATTAATGGTTGCTAAGATGTTCACTGTATGTTTTAAAAAGGTTAACTTGAGGTCATAGAATAAATATTGTTTTGCTTTAAAAAATACTTTTCCATTTCTGCTGTACCACTCATGTAGATTGGGCCTTGTGCTCCCCATACCACAATCTATTAAAGGTTGTCGGTCAGATGAACTCCATGATACACTTTGGGGTTCTCTAAACCCTGGTCCATAACAATGGGTACAGGAAGTTATGAGGAAAGCTAAAGAATGTGATTGCTTGTTGTGAGGTGGTTGTATCCAAAAGCCAGGGTGTTATGCGCCACTTGTGAAGGCATCGGTGAGAACGAATTTGGAGTGTACGGTATATGTCTCCATATTTTAGGAAAAGTGTAAATTCATTAGACACAGCTCAGAGAGGCTTTATTTGATTAATAACAGGAATGTGTGGCGTGCCTGATCAGGAATGCTTTGAGATGTTAGGTTGCTATCCGTTAGAGTTTAGAAAAGCCGACATTATCAAATCTTTTAAAGATCCAGTGGGGTGTTGACAGTGTGGATGTGGACAGGATGTTTCCTCTTGTCTGAGAATCTGCATCTCGGGGTTACTGCTTAAATCTAAGGGGTAGCTCATTTGGATGTGAGTCTTTCAACTCTCTCCTCAAAAGGCAATGGGGGTGGTCTTTGAGTGTTTTTTAAGGCTGAGCTGGATACATCTATGATTTACAAGGGGAATGGCAAGATTGTATGGTTAGGTTCAAATCAGATAAACCATGCTTCACTGGCAGGGTGGAGCAGGCCTACTCCATTATTTTTAAACAGTGGCCTCTTGCTCTAGGTTCTCCCACAAGAGAAAACATCCTTTCCAAATCCAACCTGTCAATACCCCTCAGGATCTTAAAATATTCCATCAAGTCGTCCTTCAGTGTTTTAAACTCTACTGGATACACACCTAACCTCTCTCAGCTTTCCTCATCGGACAATCCGCCCAGTCCTGTTGTTCGTCCAGTGAAAAGTCTCCAAACTGCTTCTAATGCAGTTCCATCGTTCCTTAGATAAGGAGAGCAATGCTATCCACCCCAGAGGTGTTCTCACCGATACCCTGCATGACTTGGAGGGCAAGGTGATTGATGGACAGACGGACGGACAGGCACAGGGAGGGCGAGAGGGTGGGAGAAAGGCACGGAGGGACAGACGGACGGACGGAGGGTGTGATGGGCGGAAAAAGAGAGGGACGGAGGGATGAATCGATGGACGGACAGACGGGTGGGCAGAAGTAGGAGACATGTAATTAAAGTAATATTTTGCCCAAGCAAGCTTTATTCAGCTTCACCCTTTTTACCCATGTACGGATGATTTTTATTGTATGTTGAGAAGGTATCAAGGGATGAGAATGGAGCCAGAGGAGGAGTTGCGGAGACCCTGTTCGCTGTTTTACCTCCTGTCCGTTGGGGAAGTTTTCTGGTTATCCTCGTGGCCCCTTTATGTGCACTATGCCAACGTTCATCTCCCACGCTTTGTTTCTGCTTCCTCGTCCGCCTGGCTACTCCTGTTAACTTATAACCAGGAATCCACATGTCGCCTGTTACCATCGTTGCTCTGCATTCTAGTGTCTGTGACTCCGCTGCAGAGTTGCCGCAGATGGTCCGAAATCGTCCTGTGTGTTTGGACCACTGTTCAACCCTGTGTCTGATCAATTTGGCTCCTTTATTTCAGGTCCTCTGAGTGTCTGAGCTCCTTCTGACTCACGGCTGCTCGGTGTTTGACATAGCTGCTGCTAATCTTCTACTCATCCTCTGTCACTCTGTTCCACTTACCCTGAAAACACTTTGATGTTTTTAATTAAACAGACCTTTTCTTTTTGCCCTTCAGCAGTCACCTCTTGCTCCATATCTCTGGATCTTTGAGCTACTTTCCATTTTTGTGTTTATTAATTAATTCAATAATTGTTGCAAACGGATATATCACCGCCCTCTTCAAATACTCTCTGAATTTGGACTGAGTTGTCACATAAATAAACGTGTTTGTGCAGCAACTTAAATTCCGCAGCATATAAGCGATGTTTTCAAAGGTATAAAAAGCATCGTCATCAAATCCGTTTGCAGCATCAAAAAAATATAAAATGTACACCGACCACAAAAGAATGAAGCTGCCGGAGATGCTGAGGAGTAAAACAATAGACTTCTTTCTGCTCTCCATCTCGGGGTCACGGTGATTCTCTGCCTTGCCCTGATTCCGCAGGCTTTTACGGACTCGACTGGTCACTAAAATGTGATTGACTGTCAAAGCATTAAGCAACAGAATTAAACCGAATGGAATCAATGGGGTTAGTATCTTTTCAAACTTCCTAAAACCAATCCATCTAGGGTCAGTAAAATAGCTCCGTTTGTTGGAACAGTAGAATGGTACATTGTAGACGATCACCTTGGGTTTAAATCTGAAATAGATGGGAATATTTTTTAAACAGAGGAAAATGCCGGTTGTTGTCAGTATCACCCCCGCAGTTTTCTTGGTGCAAATTTTAGATTTCAGCTTCAGGCAGAAAATGGCGACAAATCGATCAAAAGTGAATGCGACGGTAAACCAAACAGAACAGTCTAGGGCAGCACGGTTCAGGACATGGAAAAGACTGCACACAGGGGTCATTCTGAGGAGAGTTACTGGAAAATAATAACTATTGATTCGGTTGAAAATAACCTCAGTGATAATTACCAGTAGATCCGCCATTGCCATTGCCACCAAGTATCGAGTGGTGCAGGTGGAGAGGCCAATATTTCCATGGGACAGGATCACGATTGCAACTACGTTAACTGCATGGAAAGGCAAGCAAAATTCGTGACAAAAACATCGCCGTTTCTGAGTATACACAGCATGGAATTTGATATTCAATAATTGTGAGTTAGAAATGTCAGAGGTTAACAAATTTCAACCATGACTTCAGTTGGCATTCAGATTCTAGTCGAAATCCGTCCCTCAACCCGGACACCAACCCCCAGATTAGTGGCAGTTTGTCAGATAGAGAAATGACCTTCATCTCGGATCATTGATTGTGATAGTGGCACGTGGTAACAGATGCATTCGTTATTACACTTCGAAAGAAGTACGCCTGCAAACATATCCCTGTAAATCTAAATGTTTTAAAAGCACTGGAGTTCATTGCTGCTGGACGTTCACAAGAAGACGAGAGATTGAATTTTTTTTATCGACCTGTGATTAAAGCCACTCAACCTGCTTCCCATCGCAATACAAATTGTTGAGAATGTGATCACGTACACATCGTCTGAATGAACAAAATAACAGAACGATGAGGCGAGAATTAACGGGAAATATGCGCCTTGCTCTATGCATAGAGAAGGCTGATGTTAGATCTAATGGTGGTCTTTACAATTCCAAAGAGGTTTGAGAATGAAAATATGGAGAGGTTACCTGAGATTCTGTGCGTGTGTCCATTTCTGACTGACAGAAATATGAGGCTAAAATCCACATAAATCCAAAAAATTGATCAAGAGAGAATGTTTTACTGCGAAAATGGTGAGAATGTGGATATACTACTAATTGGGGAAAAGCATTTCAGAAGAAGCAACGATTTTACTTGGGTGAGAAAGAAATGGAGGTCAGAGGAGCTCGAATGGATCCTGAAGACACATTTAAAACATTTCGGACGGATTTCCTTGCTTTAAAACCTGTAACTTGAGTTTAAATTAATTATAATTATCAGTGTATGTTTGTGTGATATTCTAATTGATTATTTATAAAAAGATTGCATAATGTGCTCAGCACTATCCTTTCGGAACGACAGTGATCAGTACCAGAAAGTGCAGTCATTAACTCTACTTGGAGTTCATTAACTCCACTTGGAGTAAGTAAGACGTTGTCAGACACTGAATACAATTGTACAATGTCAGATCGCCAATGGAACGCATATCATTGTTTTCATGTGCCGAGTCCAAGTTGATAATTACACTGGGTGGAATTTTAGATAGACAAACACTGATACATAATAAGACATAGGCACTGTGTCTAGGTGATCCACTACATTTAGTCACCTCATTCAGTATAATTCTACAGCGACAGGGAACCTAGGAAATGCCTTCTTCTCATAGCCACGATGTTCTTCCCATTGGTTACCTGCTTCGCTGTTTGATTCAACGGGACATAACATTACGCTGAATGCAACAATTGTATCACATAGGGAACCTGTGACTTGGAGCAGTTGATGCAGCAGAATATAATCACACGGAGAATTCCCAAAATGTATTGTATTCATATTATTGAAGTGTGAGTCTATAACTGGAATAATTCGACCAAATTTAGTAAATTAATAATAATTCATCCACAGAATAATAGCACAAAGACCTCATACACGGGTTTACTTAACAACATATGTCTTAGGTACTTACCAGGCACACCAACAATTGCAAGAATCAGGTAGAATATTTTTCTGACACATTGAATTAGTAGATGCATTTTTGTGCGAAATGAATCTGTCCCTTTGAGCAGTCGACTGTGTTTTGCATTAAAGTATGGGTGATACATTCCCTTTGCCCTAACTTTATACACTCCAGGATCTCCATGGAGATACTGACATTGCAAAATTATTCAAATTGTTTTTTTTTCTGAAACGTTTAACACACAGATTACGACATCTGTGACAATTCTCTGTTGAGGGAATATACGAGGCGCCGAGATTTAATTGAACCAGATCCTACCTCATTGACTGGACACATTTTAATAATTGGAAGCTGTGTTAAACAGCGAAGGGAATTTTCCCGTAAACATCATGACTTCCATCGCTTGATCTCATACTGTCTCAGAGATTTATTTTTTTGTTTTAATAAATTTAAAATTTATATAAATATACTTTTTATCCCCAAATTGTTTTCAATTAAGGAGAAATTTAGCCTGGCCTATCCCTGCATCTTTGTGTTTTGAGGGTGAGACCCAGCCAACCACGTGGAGAATGTGTAATGTTTCAGAGGTGGCATTCATTCTGACTTACCATTGTGTAATTAAATCCAGAACATCAGAGTCTCTTTACACATACTCTGTACTCGGAAATGTCGCTGTTCTATTTACCAGGCCCAAATCGTTTCAATCATTAGTTGAATAGAAACAAATCACATCGTGTTTGTAACTCTGCTGTTGGCCATTTTGTCCGTTTGTCAACGTCGGCTCCCTGCAAAACCAACTCAGCTCAACTCACTTTTCAAATTCCTCATCGCTGTTTTGCAAATCGTCTCCTCAGTTGCTTATTCAATTTAATTCTGATTCAATATGGCTTCGCCACATTCTCATGCCGTTCATTTAAGATTCTAACCAAGCGCCTTGTAAATCATCATAGAGGGACTGCAACAAAGGTTCACCAGACTTGTTCCGGAGATGACTGTTTTACAAAGACAGATTGGGCAAACTCGGCCTGTATTCTCTCGAGTTTCGAAGAATCGGAGGTAACCACATTGAAACCAAAAGAGTGCTTAGATGAATGGATAGGGAAGATGCAGGTAAGATATTTTCCAAGTTTGGTGAGTCGAGGGGCATAAGTTCAAAATATAATGAATGGCACTTTTCTTCACATAGACGATTGTTAACCTTTGACATTGTCTACCCCCATAGGGCTGTGGAAGCTCACTAAGTGAGTACGTATAACGTAGACATTCATACATTTCAGACTGACGATAGATGGGCCTGGAAATAGGCAATGCCTGGGTGGGAGAGGTCTCTGTCTGCCTTCCTGGGGCTGTGGGAGGTGTATACTGAATCAATGTGGGGGTGGCAAGCTTGTGTGATGCGTTGGGCTGTGTTCACCACACTCTGCAGTTTCTTGCGATCTTGGACCGAGAGGTTGCCATAGCAGACTGTGATGCAGCCGGATAGGATGCTCTCTATCACACATGTAGAAGTTTGTGAGAGTCGATGTAGCCATGTCAAATTCCCTTTGCTTCCGTAGGATGCAGAGACGTTGTTGGGCTTTTTGACTGTTGAATCAACGTGAGTGGACCAGGGCAGACTGTTGGTGATGGTGACTCCAGGTCTCTCCCGTTGTTTGTAAGGAATTTTGCGGGTGGACCCATTCCTATCCCTATCCATTTTTCCATGCTATGATCCAGAATTACTCTATTTTCGTTACACCATACAATGGTTGATTGACTAAATCAGGTTGCTAAATCTACAAAATGCAAAATAAATATATTGTGAGCTTATCCCAGATCTTAAGGTCCATGGTTAAAATCCCTGGCCAAAGATAGGGTTACTATCGTTCGTAATGGCGTCTTTCTCTACTTCCTACTAACCGCGCAGTGATCACTAGCCTGTTTCCAACAGTTTCCAAAAACTGTTCTATCAGCTTTGTATAATCTTCATCCCTTACCCCGGCATCCTTTAATACATTTTCCAGCCTCCGAGGAGACGGATGCGCAAATTGCCTATGCAGTTTTAATACAAGCTTTTATCAGCTAATGTCGCATTTCCAACTGCCAATAACACATCCTTCACAACTGTGCTGAAATATTATTTGTCAGTAATGGAATATGACCGTGTCCCAAATGTGTAAATTGTAAGTCCACCGTCTTTCCAAAAACAGCTGCCTTATCCCGTTCCATATCCAGTTTCATGTGTGCATTCTTCATCGACGGTCTGCACAGAAGCAAAGGTATGTCACTTGATACAACATCCGTGCAAATGAAATGATTCAGTCGGGCAATATTGCAATGATTCACCACTCCTTTCAACCTCTTCAGAGTATTATCATCCCCAAATCTGAAACTTGTGGTACTTTCAAATTCCGTAACCTTATTACGATATTCAGCATCCAAAGAGTCCAGATAACGTTTTAACCAATCAATTCCAAACATAGTAGATGTGCAACCACTGTCCAATTCAACACAATTGAAGGATTCTGCAAACAACACCCACATTACCGGAGTAAAACTGCTTGTTAATAGGACAATGCCTTCTTTTTGGTCACTATCTTTTTCCTCTTCCGACTCTTCCGTGTCATGTATAACTTCAAACACTCTATCATAACGTGTTCGGCAGTTGAAAGCATAATGGTATTGAGAATCACACCGGAAACATCTATTTATGTTACCCCGGGTATTTCTGGGGTTTATTTTCCTATTTCAATTCTCCATGTCCCTCCTCCTATTATAGGTTTTAAATGGGTTTCTCTTTTCATAATTTCCGGATCCCAATCTATTTCCATACTCTCGTAACCTGATCGGAGCTGTACGACCTCGCCATCCTGCCAGTAGTATAGCTTCCATAGTCTGCTTTATTGCTGACTGACCCATTTGTGTCATGAGAACCATAGGAATTGAATGTTTCCCCAGAAACTTCTTTAAGTCCTCTATCATCTGATCGAATAAGGGATCATTACCCGCAAAGTTAACTCCTGTCAAAACCAGGAGCCTACCCATGTTGGACACTCTAGCACAGTCCTGTAATTTAAATGCCAACACAGACTGTGGAAATTTCAGGCGGTGTTTGTGCAGCCTTCTGTATAGTCTGCTCAATTCTATTATATGGTCCTCAATAGAGATATCCTTTATTTTCTTGAATCTATCAAATTCTGACCAGGCTTCATATGCACTTAACAACTTATCCATAAAACGTAATAGAGTCTCCAGACTGTCTTCTGAGTCTAATTGTTCCAATTCCAGTTCAGAAAACACTTTGCTTCGGCTTTTACTCCCATAAGGTCGAGAAAGAGCCAATGCCAGACCTTGTTTCCTCTTCCCCAAGGCAGTTACTGTAGTCCACATAACAACTGCACTTCTCCATTGGTCGTACGATCACCTTTCAGAAAATAATGATGGCTAGTCATATCCGACCATCTTTTTCCTAGGTTCAGCCATATTTCCTTTTCTTCTCACTCACTCCTTGGTTGATGCAGAGTGTTGTTTTTTCTTCTGGAAAAGTTGTATTTTTCAATCCTTCACATTTGCACAGCAACCATTCTCTGCTACCACTGTTAGCCTCCTGCTGTTGCTGAGTAACACGTCAAGAGGTCTGCTCTTTTCCCTGATTTGGGACTGGATCTGTCCGTCCATGATCCTGTACACAGTTAAAGACTCCTGCACAATGACTCGGTCGGAGTCTATATCGGGGATTTCTGACATGGTTTTCTTTATTAATTCCTCATCATCCAAGTTGGGAACGTAAACGTTTACGAGGACCGCTGCTATCCCTTCCAGGACGCCACTGACCATGACATACCGTCCCCCTGGGTCCGTAACCGTCTTTGTCGCCGTGAAAGCTGTCCCCTTATTGAGCAATGTGGCCTCCTCCCAGGCCCTCGTCCCATAGCAAGATTGGTAAGTCTGTCCCACCCTGCTCCTTCTTCCCCCCGCTCGTCCTTCTCCCTCAGATGTGTCTCTTGGAGGATGGAAACATCGGCTTCAAACATTTTAGTTGAAGGGAAGATGCTGGGTCATTTCACAGGGCGGTTAAGTCTCCTGAAAGCTCAAACTCACTATCCTGAGGGGGGCGGGGGGGGGGGGGTTGTATTGCGCTGTCTCCTGTGGGGTCAACCACGTATCTTGTGGATTTGCCCCTGCACTCCGGGATTTCCCTTTTCTGGGGGCCATCCAATAAGACCGTTCTTGGTGCTCCTGTTTCTGCTATCGCATGTGCGGAGCTAGCGTTCTACCCACCGCCCACCCCTCACCTCCTACCGCCGATTGTCCCCCTAGGCCGTTCTACCCCTCTTGCCCCCCCTCCCCACACCCCTGTGGGCCTCCAACCCTTCCCCATCCTTCCCCCCACCTTTCGTCCCTTCTTCCCTCCTTTCTCGAATTTTCTGCCCCACAACTACCAGACACTCTCTCCCTGTCGGGACCTCCAGCGGACCCAGCTTCCCTCGCTAGTGTGGTACCCGCGCCCCATCCCGGTAATGATTTTCACCTTCCCCCTATCCGTTGTCTCCCACCCCCTCTCTCTCCTTCCCTGTTTCTGCACCATACCATTCTCACCTCCTCCTTCCTGAGACTCCTGACAGACTGAAAATGAGGCACTTCTCTCACGTGCAATTGTCCTTTTTTTTTAAAGTTCGTGATCACTGCTGCTGCTGCCTACCCAGCCCCTGCCTGCACACGGATCTGTCCACTCGGCCGGTGCCGTGACGTAAATTCCTTTTCCTGGAAAGTTACCCAGAGCTTGGCCGTGTACAGGGCCGCCTTGGTTGTGTTGAATTCAGCCCAGCGCTTGGCCAGCTCTGCTCCAGTGTTTTGGTACACAGGGATCAAGTGCCCCATCCACTGATAGAACCGTGTGTGCCTGGCCCAACTCAGGATCTTCTCCCTGTCCTGGTTCCCGGTGCAGCTTTGCGACGATGGCCCACGGCTGCTCTCCCGTATTGGGCCTCGGCCGCAGTGATCTGTGGGCTCTGTCTATCTTCTGGGGATTTGGGGAAGTTCTCCCCCCTCCCCCTCCCCCGACCAGCTTACACGGCATCTGGACGACGTCCTCTGTGGGGCAGTTGCCTTCGATACTCTCCGGTAGACCCACAATCCGGAGGTTTTGGCGATGCGATCTGCTTTCCTGACTCCCAACCTTCCTTTTAAGCATTCATTGGGTTGCCGCCAACCTTGCCATCTCCGTCTCCAATGAGGCAATCCAGTGTGCGTGATCGGTAGTTGCTTTCTCCAGCTCCCTGGTCGATGTTTCCTGCACCACCAGCCATTTCTGCGAATTTGAAGGGGGGCAGGGCATCATCCACTGACTTATCAGCGGGTAGTCCGGCATGTGCCTCGGCAATCCTGCCTGTTCGGTTGTGCCCTGCTCCGCCTTACTTCACGTGCTCGTCACCGTCTCGTTCCTTTCCCGACTCCTGCTGATTCTGCCCTCACTTCGGCTCTTAGAATTGATTGAGGGCATGTCTTGTTGGCTGTGGTGATCTTGGATCTGGGGTTGTGGGGGTGGGGGGGGGGGGTGCTTTCCTCGTTTAGTGGCCTATTTATGGATAAAAGTGCAAAATTTCAAATTTCCAGCAGGACAGCCACCTTCCATGCATCCGCCCAGCACATCCCTCTCACAGGAAGCCCTTGAACAGGATTTCTACCTTGAACAATTCGAAATTCACACTGATCCTCTGGTGTTTTGACTTTTAGACAAACATTTGAGAGTGCGTTCATTACCCGAGTAGTGACTGGGGAAGGGGAATAGGTGAAGCTAAAAAGTCTGTGGGTCGAGATCACTCGAGTTCCTGAACATGGTTTCCTGTCATTTCAAAAATGAAAACTTCCCCAATGGACACAGGTGGAAGTTTCCTAAAAAATGGCAGGTTCTCACTGAAAACCGGTGTGTTTCTGCCCAGAAGTACAGCCTGGTTTTCATTCCAGATTTTCTGATACTTTGCCAACAAAAAACATCATTCTAGCCAGATGGAGCCTATAAACCCTCTTTCACAGAGCATAGGGGCGCAAATTTTAAAGTGTGCCCCGATCACAAAATCAAAGTAAAGGCCCCACCACCCATCCATCACACCATCATTGGTGCACCCGCCCCCCTCCCCCCCCCCACCCCCCCCCCCCCCACCCCCCTCCCAAACTCCCCATAGTGTTGCTTGGAGCCCAGCCCCTGGACCCAACTCCTCGCCCCGTCATGGTGCCAGGGCACTGCGCAGCCATGTCTCTCATCACCCAGTGGCCATACTCACCTCCAAACACCCGAATGGTCTTCAAGACTGGTTTCCGTTTTTAGAAGGCAGTCGTGATTCCCGCCAGCGTGAGGGGGCAGGGGTGGTGTACATATGACGACCCCAGAAGATATGGAATTAAGCCATTTAGGAACATTAAAATGTTTTTAAATTCCATGGTAATCAGGCTCACTCCCCTTCTGGGTGTGAATCTGATTCCGTTGTATTGCAGTAAAACCCATTTTGAGGAAGGCCCGGGGCTCAGCCCTGTCTGAACTGGGATGTGAATGATTCAACTCACTCCATCCCTCTTAAAAATGAAAGAAGATGGCAGAGAACAGGAGTGGATTTATTCTTGGACCCTAATAGTTAAACCAATCACCTTCATCACAGTCCGAGCACAGTGACTGGGCGCAATTAATGGAAAATGACTGTCAACAGAGCCGACACAACATAATCTCAATGGGAAAAATATCTATTTAACAGGAATAAAGAGACAAAATACAGGCTCAGAAATGGTATTAGACTTACCTTGTTCCGCAGATTCTCTGTTTAAGTGTGGACCCTGCCCGTTCTGTCATCGATTCGAAACTTATGACTGCTCTTTCTTCAGAATAGCACTATTTAGTAACTGGAGCTGATCCAAATCACTTGAGATTTATGTCACATCATAATGGGCAGAATAATTTCCTGCTGCGCTAAAATAACTCTGACCCTTGACTCTGTCCTCTTCCTAGAAGCTGCTGTTTAAAAAAAACTTAAAATCAAACTCGTTTAGCAATTCATTCAACGATGAACAAAGATACCAAAGAGAAAATGCTGGACAATCTCAGCAGGTCTGGCAGCACCTGCAGGGAGAGAAAAGAGCTAACGTTTTTAGTCCAGATGACCCTTTGTCAAATGTTTGTGCGCAGCACGGTAGCATAGTGGTTAGCACAGTTGCTTCACATCTCCAGGGTCCCAGGTTGGATGCCCGGCTTGGCTCACTTCTGTGCAGAGTCTGCACATTCTCCTCGTGCCTGCGTGGAGGCTTGCTCCGGGTCCCCAGGTTTCCTCCCACAGTCCAAAGATGGGCAGGTTAGGTGGATAGTCCATGCTAAATTGACTTTAGTGTCCATAAAGGTTAGGTGTATTTCCTGGGTTACAGGTAGAGGCGTCGGGCTTAAGTAGGGTGCTCTTTTCAAGGGTCGCTGCAGACTCGATGGGCCGAATGGCCTCCTTCTGCACTATAAATTCTATGAAGATATTTAGGAACAATTTAGTAATTACTCTCACAGGCAGTTCAATAAGAGGCAAATTACTAGAAACGAATTGTTATATTTCTGGCTGAAACTGTATTAAGCACTCAAACAATTCCTCGATGTTTGGACAATCAAACTACCACCTCAGAGCCAGTGTCTGATATTTCAATACATCATTTCCTGCCTTGAAACGTGAACACATTAACCATTGCTGAGTGAAAGTGGTGTTGAACGTAGATGAAACTATCCTTCCACACTCACTGCTATTTTGCAACAATATCATCATCCTTTCAGTTGACTATTGACCCTTCATTCACGTTGAGTCGCAGTCCAGCATCAGCTAGATTGTAAAGTTATCATTCTTGTGTTCAATTCTCTCTATGGTTTCACCGCTTCCACTCTCTCTAACTTCTTCCAATCTGATAACCGCAAAATATTTCTGAGCTCCTCCAATTCTGGCCTCTTTTATGTCCCTGAAGTTTCTCATCCCTCCATTGACGGTCCGTCTCTTTGACCAAGCTTTAACTCACTGGTCCTAATACTTCTTTTGTGAGACAGTGTCAAACGTATCGGATTATACGAGGATGAAGAATCTGGTACAGAATCATAGAAAAAAACAGTGCATAAAAAGCCCTCCGGCCCATATTGTCTGCACCGCCACATGAAAGGCACCTGATCTGCTAATCCTAATCCCATTTGCCAGCACTTGGCTCATAGTCTCGAATGTTAAGACATGCCAAGTGCTCATGCAGGTACTTTTTAATGGATATGAGGCATCCAACCTCTACCACCCTCCCAAGCAGTGCATTCCCGACCTTCATCACTCTCTGGATTAAAGACTTTTGCACAAGTCCCGCCCCTCACTTTAACTTGTGTTTTCTATGCACCTGCTCCAGCGTAATCATATCTTTGCTATACTGTGGCGATCAGAACTGCACAGTACTCCAACTGAGGCCTCACCAATGTTCTATATAACTCCAACATGACTTCCTACCTTTGTCATCTATGTCACAATTCATAAAGGCAAGCGTACCATATGCATTTTTCACCAGCCGATAAACCTGCCTTCAGAGATCTATTTACAAACATGCCAAGGTCTCGTTGTTCCTCAGGACCTCCCAGTGTGGTGCCATGCATTGAAAATTTCCTTGACAAATTTCTCGTTCTAAAGTGTATCACCTCACACTTTTCAGGATTAAACGCCATCTGCCAGTTTACTGCCCATTTGACCATCCCATTTATATCTTCCCGTTGTAACCCAAGACTCTCAGCCGCACCGTTAACAACCCAGCCTATCTTTGCGCAAAGTTACTGATCGTACACCCCACATAGTCATTTGCGTCATTTATGTAAATGACGAATAATAGGGGACCCAGCACAGATCTCTATGGTACTCAATGAACACTAGCTTCCAGTCAATAAAGCATCCGTCTTCATGACCCTCTGTTTTCTACAGCTCAGCATGGGTTGCATCCACCTTATCAAGTTCCCCTGTATCCCATGTGTATTTGCCATCATTATAAATCTAACATGGTTTTGGGTAATGAACCAGGCCAGGTGTTAGATTTGGAGGTAGGTGAGCACTTTGGGGACAGTGACCACAATTCGGTGACGTTTACGTTACTGATGGAAAGGGATAAGTATACCCCGCAGGGCAAGAGTTATAGCTGGGGGAAGGGCAATTATGATGCCATTAGACATGACTTTGGGGGGGCGGGGGGAGGATAGGTTGGAGAAGTAGGCTGCAAGTGTTGGGCACACTGGATATGTGGAGCTTGTTCAAGGAACAGCTACTGCATGTTCTTGATAAGTACGTACCGGTCAGGCAGGGAGGAAGGCGTCGAGCGAGGGAACTGTGGTTTACCAAAGAAGTGGAATCGCTTGTTAAGAGGAAGAAGGAGGCCGATGTGAAGATGAGGTGTGAAGTTTCAGTTGGGGCGCTTGATAGTTACAAGGTAGCGAGAAAGGATCTAAAGAGAGAGCTAAGACGAGCAAGGAGGGGACATGAAAAGTATTTGGCAGGTAGGATCAAGGAAAACCCAAAAGCTTTCATTAGGTATGTCAGGAATAAAAGAATGACTCGGGTAAGAGTAGGGCCAGTCAAGGACAGGGATGGGAAGTTGTGTGTGGAGTCTGAAGAGATAGGCGAGATACTAAATGAATATTTTTCGTCAGTATTCACTCAGGAAAAAGAGAATGTTGTGGAGGAGAATGCTGACACCCAGGCTATTAGAATAGATGGCATTGGGGTACGAAGGGAAGAGGTGTTGGCAATTCTGGACAGGCTGAAAACAGATAAGACCCCGGGGCCTGATGGGATTTATCCTTGGATTCTCTGCGAAGCCAGGGAAGAGATTGCTGAGCCTTTGGCCTTGATTTTTATGTCATCATTGGCTACAGGAATAGTGCCAGAGGACTGGAGGATAGCAAATGTGGTCCCTTTGTTCAAGAAGGGGAGTCGAGACAACCCCGGCAACTATAGACCGGTGAGCCTCACGTCTGTTGTTGGTAAAGTCTTGGAGGGGATGAAAGAGACAAGATTTATAATCATCTAGATAGGAATAATATGATTAGGGGTAGTCAGCATGGCTTTGTGAAGGGTAGGTCATGCCTCACAAACCTTATCGAGTTCTTTGAGAAGGTGCCTGAACAGGTAGACGAGGGTAGAGCAGTTGATGTGGTGTATATGGATTTCAGTAAAGCATTTGATAATGTTCCCCACGGTAGGCTATTGCAGAAAATACGGAGGCTGGGGATTGAGGGTGATTTAGAGATGTGGATCAGAAATTGGCTAGCTTAAAGAAGATAGAGGGTGGTGGTTGATGGGAAATGTTCAGAATGGAGTTCAGTTACAAGTGGCGTACCACAAGGATCTGTTCTGGGGCCGTTACTGTTTGTCATTTTTATAAATGACCTAGAGGAGGGCGCAGAAGGGTGGGTGAGTAAATTTGCAGACGACACTAAAGTCGGTGGTGTTGTCGACAGTGCGGAAGGATGTTGCAGGTTACAGAGGGACATAGATAAGCTGCAGAGCTGGGCTGAGAGGGGGCAAATGGAGTTTAATGTAGATAAGTGTGAGGTGATTCACTTTGGAAGGAATAACAGGAATGCGGAATACTTGGCTAATGGTAAAGGTCTTGGAAGTATGGATGAGCAGAGGGATCTCGGTGTCCATGTACATAGATCCCTGAAAGTTGCCACCCAGGTTGATAGGGTTGTGAAGAAGGCCTATGGAGTGTTGGCCTTTATTGGTAGAGGGATTGAGTTCCGGAGTCATGAGGTCATGTTGCAGCTGTACAAAACTCTGGTACGGCCGCATTTGGAGTATTGCATACAGTTCTGGTCACCTCATTATAGGAAGGACGTGGAAGCTTTGGAGCGGGTGCAGAGGAGATTTACCTGGATGTTGCCTGGTATGGAGGGAAAATCTTATGAGGAAAGGCTGATGGATTTGAGGTTGTTTTCGTTAGAGAGAAGAAGGTTAAGAGGAGACTTAATAGAGGCATGATAGAGCAAAATGATCAGGAGGTTAGATAGGGTGGACAGTGAGAGCCTTCTCCCGCGGATGGAAATGGCTAGCACGAGGGGACATAGCCTTAAACTGAGGGGTAATAGATATAGGACAGAGGTCAGAGGTAGGTTCTTTACGCAAAGAGTGGTTAGGCCGAGGAATGCCCTACCTGCAATAGCAGTGAATTAGCCAATATTGAGGGCATTTAAAAGTTTATTGGATAAGCATATGGATGCTAATGGCATAGTGTAGGCTAGATGGCTTTTGTTTTTTGACTTCCCATGTCGGTGCAACATCGTGGGCCGAAGGGCCTGTACTGCGCTGTATCGTTCTATGTTGTATGTTCTATGTATTGAACTTGCTGCAGGAGCCAAGGGTGGAGAGGTCACAGCCGTGTTTGCTGGTCCCAACAGAGGGGCGGGGGGGGGGGGGGGGTGTGCGGCGAAGGCGTTGACTGGGCTAATGGTGGAAATGGGAGGGGTGGACCCTTGGAGGTTTCTGCACCCGTGGGAGCGAGAGTACTTGTTTTTCTCAGCGGTCCATAAGGTATTCTCGTGGATCGACTTTTTCATGGTTGGGAAGGTGCTGTTGGCTGGGGTTAAGGGGTAGGAGTACTCAGCAATTGCAATATCAGGTCATCCTCGTATTGGGTTGATATTGTAATAAAGAACGGGATGGTACAAATACCAGGGTAGAAATTAGATGGAGGACTGTTGGGGGACCGAGGGTTGTAACAAAATTGAAAAAGTAATCGAGGAATATGTTCAACTGCACTGGTGAGGTGTCGGAGGCGGTTGTCTGGGAGGCTCTAAAGGCCGTGAGGGGCGAGGTGACCTTGTTTCAGGCTAGACTAGACAAAGAGGAGAGATTGGAGCGTCAGAGGGTAATAGATGTGATACTGGAGGTAGATAGGTGTTATGCAGAAGGTGGGGACCCAGTGAAGTTGGAAAAGAGGAAAGAACTACAGGCGAGCTTTGACCAACTATCTACCAGGAAGGCAGTACAGCAATTGAGGCGAGGAAGGGGAGCAGATTACGAGCATGGAGAGAAGGCGGATATATTAGCGGGCCAGTTTCGGAGGAGACTCCGTCAATGGAAATTTTTCAGGTGCAGCACAGGGCAGGGAAGTTGGTGGTAGCTACAGATCAGATTAACAACGTCTTTAAGGAATTCTATGAGAGGTTGTGCGGTTCATAGCCACCTGGGGGAGACCGGGAGATGCAGGAAATTCTAGATGGGCTGGAGTGCCCACGGTTAGGGGAGCAGGGCTACATTAGGAGGGGTGAGAGTGAAGCAGGTGATAAAAAAATGTGATTGGGAGGATGCAGTTGGGGAAAGTGCAGGGCCGGATGGGTTTCCGGTGGAATATTATAAAAAGTTTAGGGATAAGCTGGTACCGCAGATGGTGGGGATCTTTGAGGAAGTGATAGGGAAGGGGGTGTTACCACAGAATTTGGGGCAGGCATCGATTTCCCTGTTGCTTAAAAGAGATAAGGATCCGACGGTGTGGATTGCATAGGCCCATATCATTGTTAAATATGGACGATATTGACGGACGTACTGGTGTAGGCTTGAGGAGTGCCTCCCGAAGGTGATAGGCGAAGATCGGACGTGGTTTGTGAGAGGGAGGCAGCTCTTTTAGAAGATTGGGAGCGTATTGAACGTGGTTATGGCACAGGCGGAGGGGAAGGAAACAGAGGTGGTTGTGGGATTGGATGCCGAGGTAGCGACTGACTGGGTAGAATGGGAGTACTTGAATGCAGTTCTGGAGCAGGTTGGGATTGGGCCACGATTTGTGCACTGGGTAAAATTACTGTATAAGGAGCTGAGGGCGAGTGTCTGCACAAATGTGACCAGCTCGGAATACCTTTCTCTCCACCGTGGGACTGGGCAGTGATGTCCTATGTTTCCCCTGCTGTTTGCTCTCCGATTGAGCCGTTAACCATCGCGTTAAAACGTTCGGGGGTATGGAAAGGGATAGTGCGGGAGGGGGGGGGGGGAGGGGGGGTGTTGGGTAGAGCAGAGGGTGTCCTTGTATGCCGATGACCTGTTGTTATACGTGTCGAAACCGAGTGTGTCAGTGTAGGGGAATACTGGAGCTGCGTCGGGGGTTTGGATTTTTCTCGGGGTACAAATTAGATCTAGACAAGAGTGAACATTTTGAGGTGTCTCGGCCGGCGGGGGGGGGGGGGGGGTGGGGGAAAGGCTGCCATTGCGTAGGGCAGGGACTCACTTTAGATACCAGGGGGTGCAGGTTGCTCAGCTTTGGGGGGGGGGGGGGGGGAGGGGGGAGCTCTGTAGGTGGTGAATGTGAGAAAAATAGTTACTTTAAAGATATTAGTTACTGTAATGTAGATATAGGCCGGCCTAATTCATGTTAGTTCACAGACAACGGATTTCAGAGAGCATGGCAAAGGAGGGGGGGGGGGGGGATGGGGTGCTTAGAGAATGAGGAGAAAAGAATGCTGGGTAATAAGAGGCCAGAGGAAGGAATGGGAAGTGAGCCAATTAGGATGTATGGCCAGGTCAGGAGGGGTATAGGATGACCTGTGAGAATCGTGTATGGGAAACATGATGCCATTTGAATGTGTTGGCAGAGATTTCTTTGTTCTACAGAATCACTCGATTCTGGAGACTCAGGAGGCAGCATGCGTTCTGTGTCTGTGTGAAACGAGTCAGACTTGCAAGTCAAATAAAAATAACTAATGCTATGCCTGCAAATCCATCTCGAGTTTTATTGAGGCCAGACTGACGGGTAAAGAATTTAAGAATTCTCATTTGGTGCCGAAACCCGGGATTTCTCCAGACGGTCACCGGCCAGCTGCGAAATCCGAATTAGACTGATTTTGAACAAGGAGAGTGGAAAAGGCCCCACAATGTATAGCTGGAAAATGACCGCGGATTGATTTTCCCCCTCTTCTAATGCTCTGATTAGTCTGGTCACTTGCGGTTGGTACGGAAAGAGCATCTCGACGAAATCAAAGGTCAGTCTGGGGATTAGAAATTTAATTGATGGGATTTCATAATTGATGATTCGGTTTTGGGTTAGGTTTTGGGATTAATGGGACATCTAATAAAAGATGGTTTAATTCCATGTGTGAGTTATGATTCGGTTTTGGGTTAGGTTTTGGGATTAATGTGACATCAAGAATGATGGTTTAATTCCATATGTGAGTGTTTTGTAAAGACTGATGGGACCTCTGTATACGAGGGTTTAGTTCAATTAGTGTTTTAAATCTATAGTTGATTAATCTAAAAATTCTCGTTGTATTGTAGTGGCGAGAAACGATAAATTTTAAAACAAACTGGATGCTGCATGTCAGTTAAAGCAGAAGTCTCTCAAAGGGTTAACAGCAGCTTGAGATAACAGGCAGCTTGTGGTGTAATTGGATACCTTTATTTCGAGTCAGTGAAACTCCAGCAAAGTAACGTTTTGAATTAATTAAAGGAAACCAGTGGGTTTCTCCACCTCTTTGATAAAAGTTTATTATTTTCGCAAGCAATTGATTGAAATTGCCACAATCTTAAATTTTAATTCCTTGAAATAATGTTTATCTCATTTATTTGTGAATTAATAGAAACTTAAAGAAACTCACTGACACCATTTTAAAAAGTGTAAATCTGGAGATGACAGTTGACTTTGCTCCGGTATAAATCACCGCAGCTAACTGCTCCCTCTTTGACAGCAGCCAACAGTTTTGTGAATGTAAGAAAAACTTGTTAAAAGAAAAATTGTTACGATAAAGAATTAATTAAGTTGTAAAGGTTACACAAGTTTGTGTTAAGCAAATCGTAAATTGAGTTCTGAGTTGAGATCAGAGCTAAGCTTGCAGGTTACAGTAATTCAATTTACATTTTCAAACATTTTAAGTTTTAAAAGAACACTGTTAGAACCTTTTCAATCGTTTTGCCAAGTAGCAAAAAATTGCCGTTGGTTATAAATAGGCAAATAAAAAACATTTAAAAAATAATAAATTTTAAAAAGAGCCAAAGTATGGAAGCTAAAGAGTTAATTAGATTATGGAGACAATACTGTCAACATGAGAGGGATAAGATCATGTTATTAAGTTAGCAAGAAAATGCCCTTAAAATGGGGATTCCAATTAGTGAAGAGGGTAAAAAAGAAAACGCTAGACATCTTGAGAAAGGAGTGTGCATTCAAAAAAATGCACAAGTAAAGAGAGGGTGGGGGGAAAAAAGCAAACCAATGGGCTCCGTAGTTCAATGGCTGGCCTTGCATTGACAGAGACAGAGGATGAAGATTTTGAAAATTTGACAAGGTCGGCTAGGGTTCCGACTGCACCAGTAGCGTTGTCTGCACTAATTCCGGAACCACCAGAGTATCATAATTTATAGGCAGTCACTTCTCCCCAGATTCAAATCATGCCATCCTCTCCAGCCCCTTCGGTTGATAGCGTGGTCCTGTTTTACCATCTTCACTGTCTGCGAGACAAGGGGAGCTCTGTTCCACAAGCCCAGTTAGCTCTAGGACCCGATCTCGGACAGCGAGAGAAGGGCCTGATTCTATCCAGAAACAATCATGCATACCACCTAAATCCCTTCAGATCGATATGATAGGACAGAAAAGTACGAGAACAAAGGAAGAGGATAGGGATGGTTCTGAGGAGCTGGAGCTCCCTCTAGTGACAGGGAAGGACGCTGAAGTCTTGGATGAGCCACAGGAATCAGCTAGAGCGCCTACTAGTGAGACTCTGAGGCAGTTGCCGATGAGGAAAATACCAAACCCTGACGCTAACTAATTAACAAGCTCCAGCTGCAAGTGCCTGCAAGTAGAAGCTTTGTTTAAAACTGATTGAAAATTCACCTTCTTCTAAACCAAACAGCAACTTTTAAGTTAATTAACTAAATAAAAGAAAGACTCGACTTTTGATAAAAATGAAGCCTTATACTCCCTCAGTCACCAAACTCTCACTATAGCACTCAAATGCACCAAATCCAGCACTCAGTGCAAACCCCAGCACTCAGTGGATCTTTTGGATGTTGCAAGGACACATTAAGGGTTACTTATAGAATATTGTATCTGGGGATATGATTGGTGTTGATAGTTGTTAAGATATTCACAGTGGGTTTATAAAGTGTCAACTGGTTTCATAAATAAACAGTGTTTTAATTTAAAAGTTATTTAACTCTGTTGCACTACACCTCTAAAGTAGGCCCGTGTGCGCCCCATAACCACAATCTATTAAAAGTTGTGGGTCAGATGAACTCCATGATACACTTTGGTGTTCTCGAAACCATGGCCCAAGACAAATTGGGGGCTCATCCGGGATAAAGGTTTATCTACTGGGTGGCTTCGTGAACTTAAAGACAGTGAGGGTGAGCCTACTTGTGGTTGCTTTCCAGGTGTGGTATTTCAGTTTAAGTAGGGAGTGTGTTCTCGACACAGGCTCTTTCAGAGGCTCGGACGTTTTGGGGGGTGGATAAGGTTACACTCCGTACCTTCCGAACAGAGACTAAAAAAAAGGATTTTAGATTTGGCAAAAACATTACAGTTAACGTTATCTGCCAGCATGTAAAAAGAAGAGGTTCTTACAGCGGTAGCTGAGCATTTAAAATTACCTGAGATACAGACTGACTCACTGGAAATGGCAAAGATTCAGTTGCAGATTAAGCAACTTGAACATGAAAAAAATTAAAGCAGCTTGTATATGATAGAGGGGAAAGAGGCAAAGAGATGAAAGAGGTAGAGAGGAAAAAGAAAAATAGAGAGAGATAGATAGGAAACAGAAAAAGAGAGAGTAAGAGGGAGAGAGGAAAAAGAAAATGAAAGAGAAGAAAGGAGAAAAGAAAGAATGGTCCCAGCAGAACGAAAGGAAACGAGAAAGGGAGGTACAGATCAGGGAAAAAAGAAAGAGAAAGGGAGGAAAGGGAAAAAGAGAAAGAGTTTGAGCTTCAGGAAACGGCCACGGAACATGACAGTCAGTTAAAATTGGCGCATGTAACAGGAAACGTACAGTTGGAGGATAGTGATGAGGCTAAAGAGAAAGAATGTCATAGTCGAAGGCTAGGTGGGGATATATTAAACATGTCCAAACATTGTCAAGATTTGATGAGAAGGCGGTATAAGCCTTTTTCATTTCATTTGAGATGGTAGCTAAACCAATGGAATGGCCACAGGACATGTGGATATTACTGTTTCAAACAAAGCTGGTAGGTAGGGCTAGTGAAGTGTTTGCATCATTATCAGAGGAGGTATCTGGGACATATGAGGAGGTGAAACAATCTATCCGAGGTGCATATGAACTAGTACCTGAAGCCTACAGACAAAGGTTTAGAAATTTAAGGAAAGAACCTTGTCAAACATACATGGATTGTGAAAGGACCAAACAGAGTAATTTTGATAGGTGGATCAGGGCTTTGGAAATAGAGGAAACGTATGAAGCCCTCAGAGAAGTTATACTATTGCAGGAGTTTAAAAATTCAATTTCTGATGTACTAAGAACTCATGTGGAAGAGCAGAGGGTTAAAACTGCGAGTTTAGCAGTAGAAATGGCAGATGATTCTGAATTAGTTCATGAATCAAAGCTTGGTTTCCGACATCAGTTTCAGCCTGTGGGGGATAGAAATTGGGGAAAAGAGAAATACTCAAGTGGTAGAGGTAATGTAGATCGGATGGGAGATAATAAGGAGAGTGCACCTCCGATTAAAAAAGAAATCCAGGAGGGTGAATGAGAAATGAAAAGTTTCAAACGTTTTCACTCTAATAAACTAGGCCATATAAAGTCACAGTGTTGGTGGTTGAAAAAAAGCACTGGGAATGCTGATGTGGTAAAACAGGATGAGACAGTGGGGTTTGTTAAAGTGGGAAGGAAAAGCCCAAGTGAAGGGAAGGAGGTGCAAAAGATAGTACAGCCTGATCAAGAGGTGGATGATAAGAAGGTGCCAGATCTCGTTCAAGAATTTACTTGTGTGGGTAAAGTTTACTCATGTGTACCAGAAGGAGCAGGTAAAGAAGTCACACTTTTAAGAGATACTTGAGCTAGTCAATCTTTCATGGTAAGAGATGAGGAGTTATGCAGTTTGGGAAGAATATTGCCAGAAAAGGTGCTAATATGTGGAATTCAGGGTGAGAAGAGTAGTGTTCCATTATATAAGACAAGGTTGGAAAGTCCAGTGAAAAGTGGTGAAGTGGTAGTAGGAGTAATAGAGAAACGATCTTGTCCAGGAAAACAGTTTATCTTGGGTAATGATATCGCTGGATCGCAGGTGGGAGTGATGCCTACTGTGGTTGATAAGCCTGTGGAAAATCAGACAACTGAATTGTTGAAGAACGAGTCTCCTGTGAGTTTTACGGATTGTGTAGTAGCAAGGTCGCAAAGTCACAGGTTAAGACAAGAGGAGAAATCAGATAGTGAAAATAAAGTTGAAGTTCCATTATCAGAATCGATTTTTGTTCATGTGGTTGGAAAAGAATAAGAACAAGTGGAGGGTGAGGCGGACATTTTTAGTTCAGAAAAATTGGCGGAGTTACAACAGCAAGATATAGAAATAAAACGGATGCATCAGAAAGCATACACGGAAGAGGAATCTGCGTTTATACCACAATGTTATTACCGTAAAAATAGTGCCCTGATGATAAAATGGAGACCTTCACGTGTACAGGCGGATGAAAAGTGGGCCGAAGTTCACCAAGTGGTATTGCCGGTAGGGTATAGAAAGGAGGTGTTGCGAGTAGCACATGAGGTACCAGTGGGACGTCATTTGGGAGTAAGGAAAACTCAAGCTGAAATCCAAAATCATTTTTATTGGCCTGGACTACATACAGATGGAGTTAAATTTTGTCACTAATGTCATACATGTCAAGTGATAGGGAAACCTCAAGCAGTGATTAAACCAGCGCCCTTAATACCCATTCCAGCATTTGAGGAACTTTTTACAAGGATCTTAATTGATTGCGTAGGACCGCTTCCTGAAACAAAAGTGGGAATCAATATCTTTTGACTCTAATGGATGTGTCTACTCGGTTTCCTGAGGCCTTCCAGTAAGTTATATTCAAGCAAAAAAGATTGCAGGGGAGTTACTTAAATTCTTTACTAGATATGGACTACCAACAGAAATACAATCGGATCAAGGATCAAATTTTACCTCAAGGTTATTCAAAGCAGTTATGGATAGCTTAGGAATAAAACAACTGAAATCAACTGCGTACCATCCAGAATCACAGGGAGCGTTAGAATGGTGGCATCAGATACTATGACAATGTTGAGGACATAATGTCAAGATTAGCCAGAGGTTTGGGATAAAGGAATCCCATTCGTATTATTTGCAATGAGGGATGCACCTAATGAGTCACCCAAATTCAGTCATTTTGAACAAATGTTTGGTCATGAGGTAAGAGGACCACTTAAATTGATTAAGGGAAAATAGGTGAGTGAGACATCGGAAATTACATTATTGGATCACGTGTCAAATATTAGGGAACGATTAAATAGAACAGGTGAATTGACTAGAAAGCAATTAAAAATTGCACAGCATGTGATGAAACGGGTAGTGGACAAGAAATCCAAAGTTCGTTGTTTTGCCAGTGGAGATAAAGTTTTAGTATTGTTACCAGTGGTAGGTGAATTTTTAAAAGCAAGGTTTTGTGGATCGTATCAGACAGAAAGGAAATTAAGTGAGGTGAATTAAGTGAGAAAAACGCCAGATAGAAGGAAAACTCACCGTGTGTGTCATGTGAATATGCTTAAAAGGTACCTTGAAAGGGAAGGCGAGCAAAAGCAGGAGGTTTTAATGATTCTAATAAAGTGACGAACCAAATCCAGATGACTTTGAATTTAACATACCTCAAATTAAATTGGAAAACGAGGATGTTCTTAAAAATTGGGATAAATTGATGAGGTACCTTCCAGGGGAAAAACGGTCTGACCTGAAAGAGTTATTGCTATCACATGGGCAAGTTTGCAAAGATAGGTTGGAAGCACTAAAATGGCTCTACCTGATGGAGATGTGGGAAATGCTGTTACAATTAAACAACATCCATATGGACTTTGAAATTAGCACAGGTTAACAAGTAAATTGAGAGTATACTTACAAATGGCATAATTGAAGTGGGTTGCAGCCAATAAAGCTCCCAGTGTAGCCATCTGGGATGGCCACTTCCAGAATACAAAATGGACTTTTGCAAAGATTGCAGGGAAAAATGGACACTGTTAAGAAAGCAAGCAGGCACAGAGCCTGTCTGCATATTGGAGATACAGATCCCAGACGAGACTGAAACTGTTGGCCCATTAGCATATGGATGGCCCATCTCCGGGAACAAAGGAAGGTACTTAAGTAACCGACCTGGCCCCAGACCTCGCGGCGCCAGTTCCCCAAACCGAAAACAGAAAACATAGCAGGCCAACGGCCACCTAGGACACGCCCAGCCATCAGGGCACTCACCTCTTTATTGGTCAGGATCAATGCGAATAATCAAGAAATGGACCAATTGATTGGGGCCAAGTTCAAGGCCCGCCCAAAAGCGCGCGAAGCCCCCTTCGGGTATCGGAAGACGGCCCCAAGAGAATCGCTCTCGTGGAATCGGCTCTCAAAGCGGAGGGATCCTTCCACCAGCTACACCAGAAGCAAGTAAGTCCAAGGTCAAGGCTGGCTACAAGACGGACGACTTTAGCTGCTCCCTTCCATCACTTCGGCCCAGGCAGCCTCAGAACCGAACAACGGCCATTGTTCCTCTGATTGAGTGGGCGCCCGAAGCTAAGTATAGGCTTTAGCAGTAGTGATAGTTTAATCTGTAGTATTTCGTGCATGAGTGGATATTGCTGTGTATGTAAATAAATAGTATTGACTTTGAACTAACTAACTGGTGTACCGGCTCTTTGATCAGTGTTCGGGTTTGAACCTTGTGGCGGTATCGAAAGAGACCTGGCGACTCTAAAACAAACGTAATTAGAATTAAGGAAGGCGACCATATTGACCGCCATATTTAGAAATAACCGAAAAGAGCAACATTTACTGGCGACTCCACGGGGACTCAACCTAGAAGTGGCCTAGTCACTCCGACAGAACCCAAATTTCAATTGGCATCCAATTGGAAACAGAAAAACCACACGTGTAAAACCAATACTGATCAAACCTTCAAGATTCGGAAGTGTGTTAATGCAGGCGTACTAACAGGGATATAAGGTAAAACTGAAAGATTTTGTTCCGTAAAACTGTCGGGAGTTTTGTAGGCCGGAAATTAGTGTAAGCCGTAACCCGTGTTTACATCACCACTTTATCACCCCCTGTTCCAAATTCAGTAGACCACATGGATAGAGAAAAATGGCAATGAAGGCAATGGAACGCCTTGTGAACCCCCAGGAATTAGAGGTCGCAGCGACCAGTAGAGTATGGGAAGAAGAGATCAGAAAATATCTCAAAGGGAAAGGATGGCCCCTTTGGAGTGGATTCTGCGCCAATGATGAAACAGGTCCCGGGAGTATAGGGTATACTTGGTGGGAGAACATGACAAAGATCCATAAGAGGAGCGGAGGGAATACTCGCAAGCCGATGGCAATCGTGTCCTGCTTCGCACAATTCCGAGGCACAGAGGAGGTCGTGAGGACGCTCCGTAGAGATATTGAGGAGAGAGACAAGAGTGGTGAAGGAGATGTGAACGGATATGAGAGAGAGAAGAAGGAACTGAGAGAGCAGTTAGCGGCGGGGGACAAGGAGGTGGAGGATGCCAAGAGGGCACACCAGTCTTGTCTCGCCCATTTGAGCAGCTTTCAGTCCCAATATGACAAAACCTATCAGGACACGCAACACGCGGTGTTGGTAAGAGACGAAACTGAACAGGTTGAGCAGTTGCAGAAACAATGCAACGACTTAAAAGCAGCCCTACGAGACATCCGTATCAGCCTCCCCGAACAGGCGCTGGAATGTGGCGACGAGGGGCTTTTCACAGTAACTTCATTTGAAGCCTGCTTGTGACAATGAGTGATGTTCATTTTCATTTCATTTCATTCACCACACTTCCAGAACGGAACAAAGGCAGAGCTCGGTAGATTACGCAATTCACCGGAAGCAAATTGCAGAATTGTAATCTCTGTTTTCTGTTCAAAATGGGTTTCAGAGTACTTTTGGACACCAATTAGACCAAGAAAATGGCCCCGATTGGCCGGAATTAAATGAGACTGCCCATAGATATGTACATGGGACATGTACACAGGATACACCCCAGAAACGAAAAGCACCCCAACCCTCGACTGCACAGGCAGAACACAACCCTATGAACCCTGTAAACACACATCGTAGGGCCGCAGCAGAAGGAGACTCTGATTTCCTATACACTACCCCGTTAGCCATCACCCAATTACGGGACACGTGTGATAAGATTACACCGTTCATATCCACATCGGACCCCCACCAATTCTTTGCAAGGGTGAAACAGCAGCCGACCATGTACGACCTGGATGAAAAGGAGCAAGTGAAGCTCACAGTTTTAAGCCTCGACCCTTCAGTCGTGGCAGCCATTCCCGACCCACAGAATGTAGGAGGCGGCACACAACAAGAAATGCACACAGCGATCCTAGATGCGATCGGCTATAACAAAGTAGACCCCGTAGAAGGCCTACACAAGTGTAGGCAAAAGAAAACTGGCACCCCACAGAGTTTGCTGGACGCTTGTGGATACATTTCACAGCAGTGTTAGGAGAATTAGCCCGCGCTCATTTGTCCCCAGATAACATAGCCAAATGGACTCGCATCCTAGTCTCCCATGCGACAGAGGCAGGACAGAGAGTTGGCGCAGATTACGACCCCTCAGACGAGGCCCACAACGCGAAATGGGTTTTGAAAAGATTGTCGCGTGCTTGGGAACAGTCCATCCAAGGCAAATCCGCATTTGTTAAGACAGAGGAAGAACAAGCAGACATGCATCCAGCTAGGACGCACCAGAACCCTGCATGGGTAAATGAGGGCAGGAACAGCCCACAGCAACCCAAATCCCAGGAGTGTTACAATTATGGACAATTAGGACACTATGCACGAGAATGCAATGCGCCCCAGAAGCAGCAGAGAAACAAACAGACAGGCACCCTAAATAAGAAGAGGGCAAAGCCAATTCACAGTGTTAGCGCCCGTTCTGAGAATGCAGATATGAACGGCACCAACTGACGGTGTTTGGGCTCCCCAACTTGGGACTGCAACACCCTTTGGGACAAGTCTGGTAAACCGGTAGTGGCAGGCTCGTCTGGGGACACCGCATAGAATTCCTCTGGGACACAGGAGGGTCCCACACCACACTCAATTCCTCCAAGATGTTTCAGTGAGACACGTGGCCCACCACCGACACCATTACACTCAGCGGTTTTGCAGACCATTTACAGCAGAGACACATCACAGCCCTGTAGCAATCCAGACAGGGAAAATTAAAACTAAACACCCCGTAGTTCTGGTCGATCTACCCCAGACAGCCGAACACATCTTAGGAATTGACTTCATGAGTTCCCACAACCTCTCATTTGATCCAGTAAATAAATGTGTATGGAGAATGGCAAAGGGAGCACGAACCCCCGCCACGCTCACAGTTGGAGAGTATGAAAATAGGATCAGTGCAGAAGGAGACTTCTGGTTCGACCCTCGGGCCATTAGTCAGAACAAACAAGTTAGGGAAGTCCCTGCAGGAACACGAAGCAGCATTTGCACAGCAGAAGCACGACTGTGGCAAGATCGCTGGCTTGGTGAATATTACAGGTCCCGACCCCAGACCCCGAATGCAGTACGGTTTTCCCAAAGAAGCAGGGGGAGAAATCTCAACAGTTGTTCAGAGATTGCTTGATCAAGGCGTACTCCGGTCAGTAGCCTCCACGAATAATGCACCAATTTGGCCCGTCAGGAAACCCGATGGATCAGAGCGACTGACCATTGATTACCGGGAACTGAACAAAGTAACCCCAGTAGCAGCCACCACCGTAGCCACGAGTCCCGAGATCATGCTCAAACAGGGACTACAGTCAAAAATATTTTCGGTTTTGGACATTAGCAACGGCTTTTGGTCCATTTCTTTGGATAAAGCGTGTCAATAAAAATTCGCATTCACATTCCAGGGACAGCAGTATACGTGGACGTGCCTTCCACAAGGATTCCACAACTCTCCCTACATTTTCCACCGACAGCTGGCAAATGGATTAGCAACATTTTCCCGACCCGATTGTTTGGTCCAATATGTCCATGATCTGCTACTACAGACGGACGCAAAGGGAGAGCACATTTCGCTTCCCACCAAACTTTTAGGACTCCTACAGCAAATTGGCTGTAAAGTAAACCCCAAGAAGTCCCAGACTTTACAGGGGAAAGCGATTTACTTAGGAACAGTAATCACACATGGCAAACGCGAGATCGAGCAGAAAAGAATCGACTCGTTCATCAAATTACCCCTGCCCCATAATGTCTCAGCCCTCCGGTCATTTCCAGGACTGGTTGGATACTGCCGAAAACATATCGCCGGTTTCGCCACAAAAACAGCGCCCCTATCCAAACATGTCAAGAAACAACCACCTTGGGAACGGTTTCCACAGCACACGGATGCCGTGGATGCTTTAAAAAGAGCCCTCAGCACATTACAGGTCCCAGATCCACTTTCCCCATACGCAATTGAGGTTGCAACGACCGACCGAACCCTTTCGGCCGTGCTCCTCCAAGAACGACGTGATCGATTAGGCCCCGTGGCATATGCCTCGCGCGTATTAGATCCAGTCGAGCAAGGATTTTCTGCCTGCGAAAGGCACCTGCTTGCAGTTTTTTGGGCAGTACAATACTTCGCCTACATTACAGGACTCAAACCCGTCACCATTCTCACTGAACACACCCCAACACAGCTGCTACAAAATGGTCGACTTAAGGATGGCACAGACAGCCAAATCCGCGCAGCCCGTTGGATCCTTCTCTTACAGGGATGAGACATCACAGTTAAGAGAACCAAGACCCACACTTTCCTAGCCGATAACTTACAATACACACGTACCCCACATGAGTGTGAGATCATCACCACAAAGCATAATACAGGACCCTTTATACCAAAGTCAGCCCCCAGGAAAGCAGGTACTACACCCCAGAAACCCCAGCTCACAGACACATGCGCACCACTTAGAATCTATGTGGATGGCCCCTCCACAGTTTTAAATGAAATAAAATCAGCCGTTGAGGTATTTATGTAGAGGACGTGCAGGGATGCGCCATAGAAGAGATTTCGTTAAAATTGCCAGGACATTTAAGCTCGCAGGCAGCAGAACTGGCAGCCATAGCGTGTATTGTAGACCACCCCGACTCGTTTCCGACCCCAGCCGACATATATTCGGACAGTTTATATGTCTGCAACAGTTTAACAGAATTCATATCCCTATGGGAAACTAGAGGATTCGTTTCCGCAGACGGAAAGCCCCTACCCTCAGCCCCATTACTCCAACATATTCTGAAAATGGCCAAAGATAGGAAATAAGGTATCATCAAAGTTCGCAGTCATCATCGTTCTTCCCCTCCGCTCCCCTGTAACGTTAAAGCAGACGCCCTAGCGAAAGCAGGTTCGAGACATGGTCACTTTTGGAACCCCCCCCCCCCCTTCCCCCGCGA
The DNA here is from genome assembly GCF_047496885.1 of Scyliorhinus torazame. Classification (NCBI taxonomy): domain Eukaryota; kingdom Metazoa; phylum Chordata; class Chondrichthyes; order Carcharhiniformes; family Scyliorhinidae; genus Scyliorhinus; species Scyliorhinus torazame. Next base: position 54,368,165 of record NC_092710.1, read on the forward strand.
AAGCGCCCCAGTGCACGCGGTTCAGGTCTCACAGACCAACATTCTAGATTTGGCAAAGGCTCAAAAGGAAGATGAGCAGCTCACGGAAGTTTTAAAAGGCAACTTCCCAGCCCCTTGTGATAAGTTTAAAAACGCGATAACACACATGAAGGTGTGATTCTAAAAGACGGCATTTATGTCGGCCCCAGCCAGGACAGGAATCAAATTATTTGTCAGTTCCATGACAATCATGGACACCAGGGCATTGAACCCACCCTAGCCCACCTCAGACCCCTCTGCTGGTGGCCTGATTTAAAAGCCTATCTTACCCATTACATTGAGAATTGCTTAATCTGTGCCCAGAATAATCCGGACAGATATGCAAGCAAGGCTTAGTTTAGTCACACCCGGCCCGTTAACGGCCCCTGGACGAATTTGCACATCGACTCTCTAGGACCCCTACGTCCCTGCAGAAAGGTTTTTAAGTACGTGTTGGTGGCCATCGTCACCTTCACAAAATGTGTGTAAGCTTTTCCATCCAGCGCAAACACTGCCAAAACGACAGCTAAAATCCTAACCCAGCACATCTTTACAAGATAGGGCCTCCCACGCAATATAGAGTCCGATCAAGGCTCCCATTTTACAGGACGAGTGATGAAAAACGTCCTCACAATTTTCGGAATAAAGCAAAAGTTTCATATAGCATACCACCCCCAATCAAACGGCATTGTAGAAACTCTAAAAGCCACCCTGCGAAAAATGGTGCAACAGCCCTACAGCACCTGGGACACAGTTCTTCCATTTGCATTAATGTTTATTCGAAACCCAGTATCCACGTCCACAGGATACACCCCCCACACCCTCATGACCGGACGCCCCATGAACGGGACAGAATATTTATTAGGACTGTATTTGGCCAGCCCCACAGTCACCGTCCTCACGCATGAGAAAGCAGTACAACAAGTTATTGAGAATGTGAAGGACGCCCAGCTTGCAGCAGCCGTCAGGCTTGGAACCCGCACGAAGCAAAGCAAGGCTTGCTTTGATAAAACGGTACACACCACCGAGTTTGCAGTAAGGCAGCAAGTGATGCTATCCCTCTACAACCCCAGTTCATTCCTTTCCCCCAAATTTCCCGGACCCTACTCCATCACAGAGAAAGTCAGCCCCTCTGTGTATAAGATCACCTATCCGAATGGCCAGTCTGCGTGATTCCACATAAACCAGCTTCAGGCTCATGGCTCGCAGAACAACCATTCACACCACATCTCGCTTGCGCAGCAGATGAGCACGGCCCGCCCTCGAACGACGTACTCCTACCCTTCCCCAACCTGTCCAGCCCATCCGAAGACACGATTCCGACTCCACCCCCAGAGGCACGACTCCTCCTCTCCCTTCCTTCAACCAGCAGCAACAGCGATAGCGATAGCGACAGCCCCAGGATACCATGCTACGATTATGCCCCTGCACCAGGCCCCACTCCCAACGATTCCGAACATGATTCCAGCGACCCCTTCGAGATTACATACATTAAATCCCCTGACCCAGACCCACCACCCGACGATTACGGATTAAACCCTTGCAGCTTCAACCTCGACATAAGATTGTGGCATAAGACAATTCGTTCAGGCTCATCCAGAATGATGAGATGGACCCCAATTCGCCCCAAGCAGCCTTAGCGCACCTACTCCAGTCAAGTGTATGGCAGCTGGAAGAAGATGATGACATAGAGTCTGACTCCCACCATATGAATTCCTTTGCGACTCTGTTAGCGATTGAGCCATGAGATGTCCAGATGATGGTAAAAAGGAACCGATGCAGAGTAACGGTGTCCTTTCTGATGGAACCTGCACCATGTTTGTAATGTATATGTGTTCGTTATTGTGAATATTAAATGTTATTTGTCAATTTAAAGTTTTTATGGCCCCATGCCACCACTCTTTTAACGCCCACTGGCAGTTAATGGAACAAGTTTGTCGACAGACAAGCGATCATAGCTACTCTTCTGATTCTGACATTTTTGATTGTTGTCGTGTTGCCTCACCGACGTCTCAACTTACCGTTCATTGAACAAAGAACGAAGAAACGTACATCGCACGAACATGCCATGCAGCACTCCAAGCCTGCACCAGAAATGTTGCCCTTCTAACTTAAAACCTTCTACACCTCTGTGGTCCATATCCCTCTATTCCCATCTATTCACGTATTTTTCAAGACCGCCCTGAAAGGTCACTATCCAACGGGCTTCCACCTCCTCCTCTGTTCTCTGTGACCAGCATCGAGAGTCCAGAAGTTTGTGTTGCCTGCCTGGTGCTGGGGTTCGGGATATCTCATCTCAGCTGCAGAGTAACTTGGAGCGGAAGGGTAAAGATGCAGTTGTCCAAGTACACGTAGGTACCGGCGACATCGGTAGAACAAAAATAGAGGTTCTGCTGAAGGAATATAAGCAGCGAAAAGATAAATTACGATGCAGAACCAAAAGTATAATAACCTCTAGATTACTGCCTGAGGCACGTGCCAATTGGCACAGTGTCAAAAAGATTATATAAGTAAATACATGGCTCAAATATTGGAGTGGGAAAATGTCTTTGCATTCATGGAACTTTTCATCAGTCCTGGGGAAGCAGGGAGCAGTTCCAATGGGACGGCCTCCCCCTGAATCAAGCTGGGACCAGTGTTCAGGCGAATCAGATACCTATGGCTGCAGATAGGGCTTTATACTGAATAGTGGGGGAGGGGGGTTCAGCTGAATGAATGATTACAAAACTAAAGTTAAAGGAGAAAGTGAGAGTGCAGGTTAATGATTAGGATCTTAAACGAGTTACAGGGCCGAGGGCTCAGGTGAGGTTAGTGTATATTCCAAAACATGCCATAGAACAGAGAGTCCAGAAAGCGGCAGGAGTCCAAATTCAGGCACGGCAAAAAAGGGGACAGCTAGGGGGCGGTCAGCACAGGACTGAGGGTGTTGTTCCTAAATGTGCACAGTATACAAATATACAAATTCAGATAATTTAGCTTGTTGGGCAAATTGAAATTGGCAAGTACGATGTTGTGGGCATCACATAGACATGGCAGTAAGCGGCTCAGGGCCCGGATCTAAATATCCAAGGATATCTGTCCTATCGAATGGCCAGGCAGATGGTGAGATGGAGCAGGGTTGAATTATCAGTAAGAAATTGACTTAAATCGATAGCAAGATAGGATTGGAAGGCATAGTGTCTGTGTTGGTGAGTGGAGAAGTCGCAAAGGATGGGAGTTATGTCCCCCCACCCCCCCCCCCCCCCCTCCCCACACACACACCGAATTGTAGTCAGGTTGAGGGGCAGAAAATGAACAGAAGATAGAAAAGGCATTTCTGAAAGGTAATATTATAATAATCATGGGGGACTTCAAAATGCAGGTGAACTGGGAAAATCTGGTTTGTAGCAGATCCCAAGAAAAATGAATTGGTGCCATGTCCATGAGATGTATTTTTGGAGCAGCTTGTGACAGAGCCTACCAGGGATCAAGCAATTCTGGATTTGGTTATGTGCGATGAGGAAGACGTGATGATGGAACGTCCCCTGAGGAGGCAGTGGCCACAATGATATAATTCACCCGACAGTTTGAGAGGGAGAAGCTGGAATTCGATGTCACAATTGAATAAAGCCCAGAGTTAATTGGAAGGGAAAACTAGCAGGGAAGTCACTTGCACGACAATGTCAGAAGTCTTGAGGGTTTGTTCGGGAGGCACAAATTAAATCATCCCAAGGAGGAGAGAACCTGTTAAGGGGAGAAAAAGGCAACCATGGGAGACAAGGGAAGTCGAGGACAGCATAAAAGCAAAGGAAAAAACATGCAATGTGGCGGGAATTAGAGGTAAGCCAGAGGATTGGGAAACCTTTATAAACAAGCAGAGGACAACTAAGAAAGCAATATGGGGGGTGGGGGTGGGGGGGGGGGGGGTAGAAGGTAAAATATGAGTGCAATCTTGCTAGTCTTACAAACGAAGATTGCAAGAGGTTTTTTTTCTCGAAGGATAGAAGGTAAGAGAAAGGAAAAGATGGACATTGGACCACTGACAAATTAGGCGGTAGAAGTAGGAATAGGGAGCAAAGAAACGGGAGAAGAACTGAATAGGCACTCTGAGTCATTCTTAACAGTTAAAGACACCAGTGGCATGTCTGAACTTCAAAAGAGTCAGTGGAAGAGATGAGTAAAGTGGCCGTCACTAAAGAGAAGGTCAACGGGAATCTGAAAGGTGTGAGGTTGGATAAATCGCCGCAGGGCTCTGGAGGCCATGGCTGAGGAGATTATTGAGACATTGCTGGTGATCTTCCAGGAATCACCGAATGCAGGCAGGGACCCAAATGATTGGAAAATGGCTAATGTAACGCCCCATTTAAAAACAGAGGCAGACGAGAGGAAATTATAGACAGTTTAGCCTGACTTCGGTTGTTTGTAGGATTTTAAAGTCTATTATTAAAATTGAGGTTGCGGGTTACTTAGAAGTTCATGGTAAAATAGGACTCAGTCAGCACGGCTTCGTCAAAGGAAGTCATGTCTGTCAATTCTGTTAGAATTCGTTAAAGAGAGGGCAGGACGGTGGCGCAGTGAGTTAGCACCGCGGCCCCACGGCACCGATGTCGCAGGTTCAATCCCGGCTCTGGGTCACTATCCGTGTGGAGCTCGCACATTCTCTCGTGATTGCGTGGATTTCGGCTCCACAACACAGAAGATGTGCAGCTTAGGTGGATTGGCCACGTCAAATTGGCCCTTAACTGATAAGAAAATGAATTGGGTGCTCTACATTTTTTTTATTTGAAAAAAATTATTTAAGCAGGTAATGAGGAAGTTGGACAAAGGAGAACCAGTAGACATTATCCATTTGGATTTCCAGTAGGCGTTTGACAAGGTGCCATACGAGAGGCTGCTAAATAAGAAACGAGCCCATGGTGTTAGACACAAGGTACTGGCATGGATAGCAGATTGGCTGATTGACAGAACACAGAGACTTGGAATAAAGGGCTCCTTTTCAGGATGGCAGCCAGTGAATAGTGGTGTTCCGCAGGGGTCAGTGCTGAGGCCAGACAATCAGGAGCTACATGAATGATCTGGAAGAAGGATCTGAGGGCATTGTTGCTAAGTTTGCAGGCAATTCAAAGATACGTAGAGGGACAGGTTGTGTTGATGAAGCAGAGCTTTTCTAATCTTCCATACAACTGACTACCTCCCCCCAACACACACACACACATCACCACTATTTAGCTGAAAGCCTTATCTCCAGCCCTAGTTATATGATTCGCCAAGAATCTTCAGAAGAACGTGTACAGGTTTGGGGACTGGGCAAAGAAGTGGAAGATTGAATACAATGTAGAAACGCGTGATGTTGTACACATTGTTCAGAACAAGAGTCGCATCGACTGTTTTCTAGGCTTCTGCAATCAGAAGCACACTGGAACTTGGGCGTCCTAGTTCAGAATTCTCTTGAGATTGACATGCAGGTTCAGATGGCCGTTAGGAAGGCAAATGCAGTGTTAGCCTTCATGCCGAGAGAGCTAGAATACAAGAGCAGTGATGTATTATTGAGGCTGTTTAGCCCTGGTCAGACCCCATTTGGAGTATTGTGAGCATTTTTCGACCCGTATCTAAGGCTGTGCTGGCCTTGGAGAGGGTCCGGATGAGTTTCACAAGAATGATTCCCGGAATGACGGCATTGTTATATGAGGAGCAGTTGTGGATTCTGGGTCTGTACTCGATGCAGTTTGGAAGGATGAGGGGCGATCTCATTGAAACTTACAGAATACTGAGAGGCGTAGATAGAATGAACGTGTTGAGGGTTCACAGCTCTATTAAAAGGCCTCACAGCTTAAGGGACCCCAGTTCAAGTCTGGCCTCTGATGACTGTCTGCTTTGTGTTTGCTCTTTCTCCTTGTGTCTGCGTGGGTTTGCTCAGGGTGCTCCGGTTTCCTCCCACAGTCCAAAGATGTGCAGGTTAGATGGATTGGCCATGACAAATTATCCCTGTGTCCAAAAGGATAGGTGGGATAAAGGGTTGGGTGGAGGCGTGGGCTTAAGTTAGGGTGCTCTTTCGAAGGGCCAGTGCAGCCTCGATAGGACAACTGGCATCCTTCTGAACTGTAGGGATTCGATGGATTGATGACTGGCGGAACAGGCGCGATCGGCTGAATGGCTTAATTCTGCTTCCGTGCCTTTTGGTATTCTGGCCTAAGATAGTGTATTCAGGCGATTTACTATTCCTCGCCTGGACACACTTCAATAGACGGGTGGAGTCAAGGTGGGAAAAGACGACACATCATAATAGAGAAAGCAAGACTATCCAGACAAAGGAATAGAAGCTAGAGTCAACACGGTTGCAATGTTTTTGTAGCTGTCAGAAATTAGGGTGAAGGTGGCTAAACAGAAAGACATCGGCTGCTGGAGGTTATTTTTGGTGTAGTCAGATATCCCCAGTGGGGGCCAGCCAACATAATCACACTGATGGATCTGCACAGCAACCATCCTAACAGTGGAACATATAAGGCCAAGTGTAGATTAGTGACCCGGAGACTTCAGAGATGTTGAGGAGATAAAAGGCCAGAGTGCAAATGCCCACAGTAAGAATGGTAATGTTGAATATTTTGTCAGTTTACTTGCGAATGAAAGTCGATAGACATAGGCAAATAAACGGAGGATTATAGGTGCTGGACGGTGTTGCGGAGGTAGGCAGGGCTGTGGGGACGAGAGGAACTAATACAGCTCGTTTGAATTCTATGATCTGGAAGACCTCCCAACGACATTCATTTCTGTAGTACTCGGGGACGTGAAAGAAATAGGGAGGATTTACGTACAGCGTAATTGGAAATGTATTCCCGGCAGAGGCATGGGGATGGTGCACAGCTAACAACAAAGGCTGAGGGAAACCATTACCTCTCATTGCCCGCCACTCCCAGCCCTGGAGCTCTCACATGCCACTTGGACTGCGGACCTTACCACGCAGCCAGGTTCTGCCACTGAGACGGGGAGGGGAGGTTGGGCAGGGGCGGGGGGAGGGAGGTTGTGTTCGGAGGTGGGCATCAAAGAGATTCCAGATTTACAAGGGTCAAAGCATTGATTTGTAGTTTCTTGAAAATTGGTGACGAAGTGACAAGAGCAAACTGCGCAACCAATCAGTATTATGTTTTCTTTCTGTATAAATTGCTGTTTTGTCCTTACAGGTATTCTTGTGAAAGGTCCTCATGACAAAAACTTCCGCTGCCTTTATTTGTTCAGTAATGCTCCAGATCTACCTTATCACTAACAAACAAATTGACTATTTCAGTCCATAGATAGGGGACTCATAAAAATCACTCTCACCAGGGAAGTGGAATTGAGAAAATTGTTGTGTCTACGGGCAGATACATCCTGGGACCCAAATGCACCACATACGAACGTATAGCGAGAAGTGACCAGTGAGATAGTTGACGCATTGCTGTTAATTTTTTACAAACTCCCCTAAATTAGGGAAAGTTTCCATTATATTGGAAGATAACAAATATAACGCCTTTATTCAGATATAGCGTGAGACAGAACACAGGAAACTGCAGATCAGATAGCTTAAAATAAATCAGAGGGAACAGATTACAAACTATAATTAATATGTTATCGCATAGCACCTAGAAATAACCGAGACAAGACTTCCGGGTGCGGCGATGACCAGCTAAGTCGCACGTTTCGGCAGCTCCCGGTGGAACGGACTTTTGGGCTCTTAATAGGAGCCCCAATGGCAATTTTAACGGCTAAATACACTGTGCGGTAAACCAGAAGGGAATCCCCCCTGGACACGGATGGAAAAAGGAGAGGAAAGTGGCCGGATTGCGGTGGATCCTTTAGAGCATCGGCAAGGAAGGCAAGCACAAACCAAGATGGAGTCGGAAGGTGGCAGTTTAATATGAGGCCCTGAACAACACGAGTTATTGAAGCGCTGCGTGGAAGAACTTAAAAAGGAGATGAAGAAGGAGCTGTTGGCCCCGATATTACAGGCGATTGAAGTTCTAGAGGATGAGCAAAAGACCCAGGCGCAGGAGCTTCGGGTCGTGAAGGCAAAGGCTGCTGAGAACGAGGACGATATACAAGGCCTGGTGGTGAAGATGGAGGTGCACGAGGCACACCATAAAAGGTGTGTGGAAAGGCTGGAGGTGCTGGAGAATAATGCGAGGAGGAAGAATTTAAGGATTCTTGGTCTTCCCGAGGGTGCAGAGGGGGCTGACGTTGGGGCATATGTGAGCACGATGCTGCACTCGTTAATGGGATCAGAGGCCCCGATGGGTCCGTTGGAGGTGGAGGGAGCCTATCGAGTTATGGCGCCCAGATCGAGGGCTGGAGAAATTCCCCGAGCCATAGTGGTGAGGTTTCTCCGATATAAGGACAGAGAGATGGTCCTGAGATGGGCAAAGAAAAGTCGGAGCAGTAGGTGGGAGAACGCGGTGATCCGCGTATATCAAGATTGGAGTGCGGAGGTGGCGAGAAGGAGGGCGAGCTTTAATCGGGCCAAGGCGGTACTTCATAAAAGGAAGGTCAAATTTGGAATGCTGCAGCCGGCAAGACTGTGGGTCACACATCAAGGGAAACACCACTACTTTGAAACGTCAGATGAGGCGTGGACATTTATTGTCGAAGAGAAATTGGAATAAGTGGGTTATAAAAAAGAACGTTTGAGACAAAGTGGTGGGGCGAATATGGGGGGCGAAGAGGGGGGAAAAGGGGGGAGAGATGATTTTTAAGTTGTTAATCCTGCGACCCTGTAACTTTTCTCTCTTCCCCATGTTATGGGGGAGGGAGGGAGGGAGGTGGAGTAGCTGGGGGCGTCGGCCATTGGGGGCGGGGCCAAAAGGGAAGCACGGGCTTTGTTCCCGCGCTATGATAATTATGGCGCGAAGAGGGAAGCAGGAAGGAGGGGGCGTCGCACAGTGTGAGCCGAGGTCCCGGGGGGAAGCCGAGGTCGGTCAGAGTTTGCTGACTTCTGGGAGCAACATGGGGGTTGCAATTACGCTAGTAAGGGATCTAGCGGGTGGGGGGGGGCGGGGGGAGGGGTGGGGGGTTAACTGGGTTGCTGCTGCTGGGGAGAAGCGGGCGCTGGTATGGGGTGGGGTGGGCGGGGCGGGGGGGGGCGCCGCCTGGGGGGGACACAGCTACGTGGGAACCGGGTGAAGAGCTGGATAAAAAGGGGGGATGGCTAGTCGACAAGGGGGGGGGTAAAGAGCCCCCCAACCCGGCTTATCACGTGGAATGTGAGAGGGCTGAACGGGCCGATAAAAAGGGCACGGGTACTCGCACACCTAAAGAAACTTAAGGCAGATGTGGTCATGCTGCAGGAGACGCATTTGAAACTGATAGACCAGGTCAGACTACGCAAAGGATGGGTGGGGCAGATGTTTCATTCGTGGCTAGATGCAAAAAACAGGGGGGTGGCCATACCAGTGGGGAAGCGGGTAATGTTTGAGGCAAAGACCATAGTGGCGGATAGTGGGGGCAGATACGTGATGGTGAGTGGCAAATTACAAGGGGAGGCGGTGGTCTTAGTGAACGTATATGCCCCGAACTGGGATGATGCCATCTTTATGAGGCGCATGCTAGGACGTATCCCGGACCTAGCGGCGGGGAAGCTGGTAATGGGTGGAGATTTTAACACGGTGCTGGAACCAGGGCTGGACAGATCGAGGTCCAGGACCGGGAGGAGGCCGGCAGCAGCTAGGGTGCTTAAGGACTTTATGGAGCAGATGGGAGGAGTAGACCCCTGGAGATTTAGTAGACCTAGGAGTAAGGAGTTTTCCTTTTTCTCCTATGTCCACAAAGTTTATTCACGCATAGACATTTTTGTTTTGGGAAGGGCGCTGATCCCGAAGGTGACGGGGACGGAGTATACGGCTATAGCTATTTCGGATCACGCTCCACATTGGGTGGACTTGGAGATAGGGGAGGAAAAAGAACAGCGTCCACCCTGGAGAATGGACATGGGACTATTGGCGGACGAGGGGGTGTGCTTAAGGGTGAGGGGGTGTATTGAAAGGTACTTGGAACTCAATGATAATGGGGAGGTCCAGGTGGGAGTGGTCTGGGAGGCGCTGAAGGCAGTGGTTAGAGGGGAGCTGATATCAATCAGGGCACATAAAGGAAAGCAGGAGGGTAGGGAACGGGAGCGGTTGCTGAAAGAACTTCTGAGGGTGGACAGGCAATATGCGGAGGCACCGGAGGAGTGACTGTACAGGGAAAGGCAAAGGCTACATGTAGAATTTGATTTGCTGACTACGGGTAATGCGGAGGCACAGTGGAGGAAGGCACAGGGTGTACAGTACGAATATGGGGAGAAGGCGAGCAGGTTGCTGGCCCACCAACTGAGGAAAAGGGGAGCAGCGAGGGAGATAGGTGGAGTGAGAGATGAGGAGATATGGAGCGGGGAGCGGAGAGGGTGAATGGAGTGTTCAAGGCATTCTATGAAAGATTATATGAAGCTCAGCCCCCGGATGGGAAGGAGAGAATTATGTGTTTTCTGGACCAGCTGGAATTTTCTAAGGTGGAGGAGCAGGAGAGGGTGGGACTGGGAGCACAGATTGAAACGGAGGAAGTAGTGAAAGGAATTCAGAGCATGCAGGCGGGGAAGGCCCCGGGACCAGACGGATTCCCAGTTGAATTTTATAGGAAATATGTGGACTTGCTGGCCCCGCTACTGATGAGAACCTTTAATGAGGCGAGGGAAAGGGGGCAGCTGCCCCCGACTTTGTCAGAGGCAATGATATCGCTCCTCCTAAAGAAGGAAAAAGACCCGCTGCAATGCGGGTCCTATAGGCCTATTTCCCTCCTGAACATGGATGCTAAGATTCTGGCCAAAGTAATGGCAATGAGGATAGAGGATTGTGTCCCGGGAGTGGTCCATGAGGACCAAACTGGGTTTGTGAAGGGGAGACAGCTGAATACGAATATACGGAGGCTGCTAGGGGTAATGATAATTTCCCCACCAGAGGGGGAAGCGGAGATAGTGGTGGCGATGGATGCCGAGAAAGCATTTGATAGAGTGGAGTGGGATTATTTGTGGGAGGTGCTGAGGAGATTTGGCTTTGGAGATGGGTATATTAGATGGGTACAGCTGCTGTATAGGGCCCCAATGGCGAGCGTGGTCACGAATGGACGGGGGTCTGAATATTTTCGGCTCCATAGAGGGACGAGGCAGGGATGTCCTCTGTCCCCATTATTGTTTGCACTGGCGATTGAGCCCCTGGCAATAGCATTGAGGGGTTCCAGGAAGTGGAGGGGAGTACTCAGGGGAGGAGAAGAACACCGGGTATCTCTGTATGCGGATGATTTGTTGTTATATGTGGCGGACCCAGCGGAGGGGATGCCAGAGATAATGCGGATTCTTGGGGAGTTTGGAGATTTCTCAGGGTATAAATTGAACATGGGGAAAAGTGAGTTGTTTGTGGTGCATCCAGGGGAGCAGAGCAGAGAAATAGAGGACTTACCGTTGAGGAAGGTAACAAGGGACTTTCGGTACTTGGCGATCCAGATAGCCAAGAATTGGGGTACATTGCATAGGCGAAATTTAACGCGGTTGGTGGAACAGATGGAGGAGGACTTTAAGAGATGGGACATGGTGTCCCTGTCACTGGCAGGGAGGGTGCAGGCGGTTAAAATGGTGGTCCTCCCGAGATTCCTTTTTGTGTTTCAGTGCCTCCCGGTGGTGGTCACGAAGGCTTTTTTCAAAAGAATTGAGAAGAGTATTATGAGTTTTGTGTGGGCCGGGAAGACCCGAGAGTGAGGAGGGGATTTTTGCAGCGTAGTAGGGACGGGGGGGGGGGGGGGGGGGGCTGGCACTACCGAGCCTAAGTGAGTACTACTGGGCCGCCAATATCACAATGGTGTGTAAGTGGATGGGAGAAGAGGAGGGAGCGGCGTGGAAGAGTTTGGAGAGGGCGTCCTGCAGGGGGACTAGCCTACAAGCTGTGGTGACGGCGCTGTTGCCGTTCTCATCGAAGAAATACACCACAAGCCCGGTGGTGGTGGCTACACTGAAAATCTGGGGGCAGTGGAGACAGCACAGGGGAAAGACGGGAGCCTCGGTGCGGTCCCCGATAAGAAATACCCATAGGTTTGTTCCGGGGAGAATGGATGGGGGATTTGGAGCATGGCAAAGAGCAGGGGTAACACAATTGGGAGATCTGTTGGGACGTTTGCGAGTCTGGGAGCGCTGACGGAAAAATATGGGTTGCCCCAAGGGAATGCATTTCGGTTTATGCAACTGAGGGCTTTTGCAAGGCAACAGGTGAGGGAATTCCCGCAGCTCCCGATGCAGGAGGTGCAGGACAGAGTGATCTCAGAGACATGGGTGGGGGACGGTAAGGTGTCAGACATATATAGGGAAATGAAGGACGAGGGGGAGATCATGGTAGATGAGCTGAAAGGGAAATGGGAAGAAGAGCTGGGGTGGAATTGAGGAGGGGCTGTGGGCTGATGCCCTAAGTAGGGTAAATTCATCGTCCTCGTGTGCCAGGCTAAGCCTGATACAATTTAAGGTGTTACACAGGGTGCATATGACTGGAGCACGGCTCAGTAAATTTTTTGGAGCAGAGGATAGGTGTGCGAGATGCTCGAGAAGCCCAGCGAATCATACCCACATGTTCTGGTCATGCCCGGCACTACAGGGGTTTTGGGTGGGGGTGGCAAAGGTGCTTTCGAAGGTGGTGGGGGTCCAGGTCAAAGCAAGCTGGGGGTTGGCTATATTCGGGGTTGCAGAAGAGCCGGGAGTGCAGGAGGCGAGAGAGGCTGATGTTTTGGCCTTTGCGTCCCTAGTAGCCCGGCGCAGGATATTGTTAATGTGGAAGGAAACCAAACCCCCGGGTGTGGAGACCTGGATAAACGACATGGCAGGGTTTATAAAGTTAGAACGGATTAAGTTCGTCCTAAGGGATTCAGCTCAAGGGTTCACCAGGCGGTTGCAACCGCTCGTCGACTACGAGAAAGATAGAGGGAATGGAAAGGAAGAAGACAGTAGCAGCAACCCGGGGGCGGGGGGGGGGGGGGCGGTGGGTGGGGGGAATCAGAAGGACTCTCAGGGATGTTATTGTATATGTATAGGTATTTGGTATATGTAGTTGTATATTGGATTGTTGGATTGTATTTTTGGAGAGTATTTATCTTGGATAAGGCAGTTGCCATTTAGTTTTATTTTTGATTTTGTTCATATATTATTTATTTACTTGTTTAAAACTGGCCATTGTTATTTATATTGTTTTATTGCTGTGTAAAGGAAACGCTATGTGCTGTTATGTTTGGCCAAAAAATCTTGAATAAAATATATTTAAAAAAAAAGAAATAATCGAGACCGTCGTGCGGTTTTATGAAAGAGAAATCGCATTTCAACAGCTTATTGCGTTTATTATGGAAGAACGTGCTGTGGATAGGGAGTAACTGTGCTGCACTTTAATTCTTGGAAGAAATCGGATAAGGTGTTCTTTAAAGGTCATTATGGAAAATAGAAGCTCTTGATGAAGTAACCTTTCATCGTGGATAGAAGATTGATTGCCTGACAGGAAATAGAGATTTTACATAAATTGATCATTTTCTGGTTGGCAGAATGTGTGCACAGGGATCAGAGCTGGTGATTTTTAGATTTTTTTTAACGGACTTGAATGGACTGAAGGTACTTTTGTGAAATTTGCTAACCACGCAAAGATAGGTAAGGAAGTAATTTCACAAGAGGACACAGGGAGTCTACAGCCAGACATGGTTAGGTAAAGTGAGTGGGCAAAGATCTGTCAGATGGGTACAATGTGGAAGAAAAACAGTTTTCCATGTTTGAAGACAAATAAAAATTAAGTTAATCATCTAATTGGTGAGAGATTGCAGAACACTGAGATGCGGAGGGAGTTGGGTGTCCTAGTGCATGAATCACAAAAGGTTACTATGTGAGAGTACCTGTAAGAAATGGGTGTTTAAAAAATGTACCTTTAAGAAATGGATGTTTATCAGTGATGTCAGAGTATGTGTGGAGCTGGGCTGTCTGTCAGCTTTTTAACTTTCGTTTTCGGCTGTTTGCTGCAGGATGTGTTTTAGTTTCGTTTTCAGAGCTGGTCAGCTGCAGTCACAGCGGAGGTGTATTAGTCTCTCTCGCTTTAATCTGAAGACTGTAAATTGATCCTTTGGTCATTATAAAACGAATAACTGCTCTCAGTAGTGACTTTAACCTGGTGTGCTTTTTTAAAAGTCTTATGGATGTTAAAAGGACAGCTTAAGGATTACTTAGTGTTGTATTGCTTGGGGGTTGTATTTGAATTAATGGTTGCTAAGATGTTCACTGTATGTTTTAAAAAGGTTAACTTGAGGTCATAGAATAAATATTGTTTTGCTTTAAAAAATACTTTTCCATTTCTGCTGTACCACGCCTGTAGACTGGGCCTTGTGCTCCCCATACCACAATCTATTAAAGGTTGTCGGTCAGATGAACTCCATGATACATTTTGGGGTTCTCTAAACCCTGGTCCATAACAATGGGTACAGGAAGTTATGAGGAAAGCTAAAGAATGTGATTGCTTGTTGTGAGGTGGTTGTATCCAAAAGCCAGGGTGTTATGCTCCACTTGTGAAGGCATCGGTGAGAACGAATTTGGAGTGTACGGTACATGTCTCCATATTTTAGGAAAAGTGTAAATTCATTAGACACAGCTCAGAGAGGCTTTATTTGATTAATAACAGGAATGTGTGGCGTGTCTGATCAGGAATGCTTTGAGATGTTAGGTTGATATCCGTTAGAGTTTAGAAAAGCCGACATTATCAAATCTTTTAAAGATCCAGTGGGGTGTTGACAGTGTGGATGTGGACAGGATGTTTCCTCTTGTCTGAGAATCTGCATCTCGGGGTTACTGCTTAAATCTAAGGGGTAGCTCATTTGGATGTGAGTCTTTCAACTCTCTCCTCAAAAGGCAATGGGGGTGGTCTTTGAGTGTTTTTTAAGGCTGAGCTGGATACATCTATGATTTACAAGGGGAATGGCAAGATTGTATGGTTAGGTTCAAATCAGATAAACCATGCTTCACTGGCAGGGTGGAGCAGGCCTACTCCATTATTTTTAAACAGTGGCCTCTTGCTCTAGGTTCTCCCACAAGAGAAAACATCCTTTCCAAATCCAACCTGTCAATACCCCTCAGGATCTTAAAATATTCCATCAAGTCGTCCTTCAGTGTTTTAAACTCTACTGGATACACACCTAACCTCTCTCAGCTTTCCTCATCGGATAATCCGCCCAGTCCTGTTATTCGTCCAGTGAAAAGTCTCCAAACTGCTTCTAATGCAGTTCCATCGTTCCTTAGATAAGGAGAGCAATGCTATCCACCCCAGAGGTGTTCTCACCGATACCCTGCATGACTTGGAGGGCAAGGTGATTGATGGACAGACGGACGGACAGGCAGAGGTAGGGCGAGAGGGTGGGAGAAAGGCACGGAGGGACAGACGGACGGACGGAGGGTGTGAAGGGCGGAAAAAGAGAGGGACGGAGGGATGAATCGATGGACGGACAGACGGGTGGGCAGAAGGAGGAGACATGTAATTAAAGGAATATTTTGCCCAAGCAAGCTTTATTCAGCTTCACCCTTTTTACCTTTGTACGGATGATTTTTATTGTATGTCTAGAAGGTATCAAGGGATGAGAATGGAGCCAGAGGAGGAGTTGCGGAGACCCTGTTCGCTGTTTTACCTCCTGTCCGTTGGGGGAGTTTTCTGGTTATCCTCGTGGCCCCTTTATGTGCACTATGCCAACGTTCATCTGTTTCTGCTTCCTCGTCCGCCTGGCTACTCCTGTTAACTTATAACCAGGAATCCACATGTCGCCTGTTACCATCGTTGCTCTGCATTCTGGTGTCTGTGACTCCGCTGCAGAGTTGCCGCAGATGGTCCGAAATCGTCCTGTGTGTTTGGACCACTGCTCAACCCTGTGTCTGATTAATTTGGCTCCTTTATTTCAGGTCCTCTGAGTGTCTGAGCTCCTTCTGACTCACGGCTGCTCGGTGTTTGACATAGCTGCTGCTAATCTTCTACTCATCCTCTGTCACTCTGTTCCACTTACCCTGAAAACACTTTGATGTTTTTAATTAAACAGACCTTTTCTTTTTGCCCTTCAGCAGTCACCTCTTGTTCCATATCTCTGGATCTTTGAGCTACTTTCCATTTTTGTGTTTATTAATTAATTCAATAATTGTTGCAAACGGATATATCACCGCCCTCTTCAAATACTCTCTGAATTTGGACTGAGTTGTCACATAAATAAACGTGTTTGTGCAGCAACTTAAATTCCGCAGCATATAAGCGATGTTTTCAAAGGTATAAAAAGCATCGTCATCAAATCCGTTTGCAGCATCAAAAAAATATAAAATGTACACCGACCACAAAAGAATGAAGCTGCCGGAGATGCTGAGGAGTAAAACAATAGACTTCTTTCTGCTCTCCATCTCGGGGTCACGGTGATTCTCTGCCTTGCCCTGATTCCGCAGGCTTTTACGGACTCGACTGGTCACTAAAATGTGATTGACTGTCAAAGCATTAAGCAACAGAATTAAACCGAATGGAATCAATGGGGTTAGTATCTTTTCAAACTTCCTAAAACCAATCCATCTCGGGTCAGTAAAATAGCTCCGTTTGTTGGAACAGTAGAATGGTACATTGTAGACGATCACCTTGGGTTTAAATCTGAAATAGATGGGAATATTTTTTAAACAGAGGAAAATGCCGGTTGTTGTCAGTATCACCCCCGCAGTTTTCTTGGTGCAAATTTTAGATTTCAGCTTCAGGCAGAAAATGGCGACAAATCGATCAAAAGTGAATGCGACGGTAAACCAAACAGAACAGTCTAGGGCAGCACGGTTCAGGACATGGAAAAGACTGCACACAGGGGTCATTCTGAGGAGAGTTACTGGAAAATAATAACTATTGATTCGGTTGAAAATAACCTCAGTGATAATTACCAGTAGATCCGCCATTGCCATTGCCACCAAGTATCGAGTGGTGCAGGTGGAGAGGCCAATATTTCCATGGGACAGGATCACGATTGCAACTACGTTAACTGCATGGAAAGGCAAGAAAAATTCGTGACAAAAACATCGCCGTTTCTGAGTATACACAGCATGGAATTTGATATTCAATAATTGTGAATTATAAATGTCAGAGGTTAACAAATTTCAACCATGACTTCAGTTGGCATTCAGATTCACGTCGAAATCCGTCCCTCAACCCGGACACCAACCCCCAGATTAGTGGCAGTTTGTCAGATAGAGAAATGACCTTCATCTCGGATCATTGATTGTGATAGTGGCACGTGGTAACAGATGCATTCGTTATTCCACTTCGAATGAAGTACGCCTGCAAACATATCGCTGTAAATCTAAATGTTTTAAAAGCACTGGAGTTCATTGCTGCTGGACGTTCACAAGAAGACGAGAGATTGAATTATTTTTATCGACCTGTGATTAAAGCCACTCAACCTGCTTCCCATCGCAATACAAATTGTTGAGAATGTGATCACGTACACATCGTCTGAATGAACAAAATAACAGAACGATGAGGCGAGAATTAACGGGAAATATGCGCCTTGCTCTGTGCATAGAGAAGGCTGATGTTAGATCTAATGGTGGTCTTTACAATTCCAAAGAGGTTTGAGAATGAAAATATGGAGAGGTTACCTGAGATTCTGTGCGTGTGTCCATTTCTGACTGACAGAAATATGAGGCTAAAATCCACATAAATCCAGAAAATTGATCAAGAGAGAATGTTTTACTGCGAAAATGGTGAGAATGTGGATATACTACTAATTGGGGAAAAGCATTTCAGAAGAAGCAACGATTTTACTTGGGTGAGAAAGAAATGGAGGTCAGAGGAGCTCGAATGGATCCTGAAGACACATTTAAAACATTTCGGACGGATTTCCTTGCTTTAAAACCTGTAACTTGAGTTTAAATTAATTATAATTATCAGTGTATGTTTGTGTGATATTCTAATTGATTATTTATAAAAAGATTGCATAATGTGCTCAGCACTATCCTTTCGGAACGACAGTGATCAGTACCAGAAAGTGCTGTCATTAACTCCACTTGGAGTTCATTAACTCCACTTGCAGTAAGTGTAAGACGGTGTCAAACACTGAATACAATTGTACAATGTCAGATCGCCAATGGAACGCATATCATTGTTTTCATGTGCCGAGTCCAAGTTAATAATCACACTGGGTGGAATTTTAGATAGACAAACACTGATACATAATAAGACATAGGCACTGTGTCTAGGTGATCCACTACATTTAGTCACCTCATTCAGTATAATTCTACAGCGACAGGGAACCTAGGAAATGCCTTCTTCTCATAGCCACGATGTTCTTCCCATTGGTTACCTGCTTCGCTGTTTGATTCAACGGGACATAACATTACGCTGAATGCAACAATTGTATCACATAGGGAACCTGTGACTTGAAGCAGTTGATGCAGCAGAATATAATCACACGGAGAATTCCCAAAATATATTGTATTCATATTATTGAAGTGTGAGTCTATAACTGGAATAATCCGACCAAATTTAGTATATTAATAATAATTCATCCACAGAATAATAGCACAAAGACCTCATACACGGGTTTACTTAACAACATATGTCTTAGGTACTTACCAGGCACACCAACAATTGCAAGAATCAGGTAGAATATTTTTCTGACACATTGAATTAGTAGATGCATTTTTGTGCGAACTGAATCTCTCCCTTTGAGCAGTCGACTGTGTTTTGCATTAAAGTATGGGTGATACATTCCCTTTGCCCTAACTTTATACACTCCAGGATCTCCATGGAGATACTGGCATTGCAAAATTATTCAAATTGTGTTTTTTTTCTGAAACGTTTAACACACAGATTACGACATCTGTGACAATTCTCTGTTGAGGGAATATACGAGGCGCCGAGATTTAATTGAACCAGATCCTACCTCATTGACTGGACACATTTTAATAATTGGAAGCTGTGTTAAACAGCGAAGGGAATTTTCCCGTAAACATCATGACTTCCATCGCTTGATCTCATACTGTCTCAGAGATTTATTTTTTTGTTTTAATAAATTTAAAATTTATATAAATATACTTTTTATCCCCAAATTATTTTCAATTAAGGAGAAATTTAGCCTGGCCTATCCCTGCATCTTTGTGTTTTGAGGGTGAGACCCAGGCAGGCACGTGGAGAATGTGTACTGTTTCAGAGGTGGCATTCATTCTGACTTACCATTGTGTGATTAAATCCCGAACATCAGAGTCTCTTTACACATACTCTGTACTCGGAAATGTCGCTGTTCTATTTACCAGGCCCAAATCGTTTCAATCATTAGTTGAATAGAAACAAATCACATCGTGTTTGTAACTCTGGTGTTGGCCATTTTGTCCGTTTGTCAACGTCGGCTCCCTGCAAAACCAACTCAGCTCAACTCACTTTTCAAATTCCTCATCGCTGTTTTGCGAATCGTCTCCTCAGTTGCTTATTCAATTTAATTCTGATTCAATATGGCTTCGCCACATTCTCATGCCGTTCATTTAAGATTCTAACCAAGCGCCTTGTAAATCATCATAGAGGGACTGCAACAAAGGTTCACCAGACTTGTTCCGGAGATGACTGTTTTACAAAGACAGATTGGGCAAACTCGGCCTGTATTCTCTCGAGTTTCGAAGAATCGGAGGTAACCACATTGAAACCAAAAGAGTGCTTAGATGAATGGATAGGGAAGATGCAGGTAAGATATTTTCCAAGTTTGGTGAGTCGAGGGGCATAAGTTCAAAATATAATGACTGGCACTTTTCTTCACATAGACGATTGTTAATCTTTGACATTGTCTACCCCCATAGGGCTGTGGAAGCTCACTAAGTGAGTACGTATAACGTAGACATTCATACATTTCAGACTGACGATAGATGGGCCTGGAAGTAGGCAATGCCTGGGTGGGAGAGGTCTCTGTCTGCCTTCCTGGGGCTGCGGGAGGTGTATACAGAATCAATGTGGGGGTGGCAAGCTTGTGTGATGTGTTGGGCTGTGTTCACCACACTCTGCAGTTTCTTGCGATCTTGGACCGAGAGGTTGCCATAGCAGACTGTGATGCAGCCGGATAGGATGCTCTCTATCACACATGTAGAAGTTTGTGAGAGTCGATGTAGCCATGTCAAATTTCCTTTGCTTCCATTGGATGTAGAGACGTTGTTGGGCTTTTTGACTGTTGAATCAACGTGAGTGGACCAGGACAGACTGTTGGTGATGGTGACTCCAGGTCTCTCCCGTTGTTTGTAAGGAATTTTGCGGGTGGACCCATTCCTATCCCTATCCATTTTTCCATGCTATGATCCAGAATTACTCTATTTTCGTTACACCATACAATGGTTGATTGACTAAATCAGGTTGCTAAATCTACAAATGCAAAATAAATATATTGTGAGCTTTATCCCAGATCTTAAGGTCCATGGTTAAAATCCCTGGCCAAAGATAGGGTTACTATCGTTCGTAATGGCGTATTTCTCTACTTCCTACTAACCTCGCAGTGATCACTAGCCTGTTTCCAACAGTTTCCAAAAACTGTTCTATCAGCTTTGTATAATCTTCATCCCTTACCCCGGCATCCTTTAATACATTTTCCAGCCTCCGAGGAGACGGATGCGCAAATTGCCTATGCAGTTTTAATACAAGCTTTTATCAGCTAATGTCGCATTTCCAACTGCCAATAACACATCCTTCACAACTGTGCTGAAATATTATTTGTCAGTAATGGAATATGACCGTGTCCCAAATGTGTAAATTGTAAGTCCACCGTCTTTCCAAAAACTGCTGCCTTATCCCGTTCCATATCCAGTTTCATGTGTGCTTTCTTCATCGACGTTCTGCACAGAAGCAAAGGTATCTCACTTGATACAACATCCGTGCAAATGAAATGATTCACTCGGGCAATATTGCAATGATTCACCACTCCTTTCAACCTCTTCAGAGTATTACCATCCCCAAATCTGAAACTTGTGGAACTTTCAAATTCCGTAACCTTATTACGATTTTCAGCATCCAAAGAGTCCAGATAACGTTTTAACCAGTCAATTCCAAACATAGTAGATGTGCAGCCACTGTCCAATTCAACACAATTGAAGGATTCTGCAACCAACACCCACATTACCGGAGTAAAACTGCTTGTTAATAGGAGAATGCCTTCTTTTTGGTCACTATCTTTTTCCTCTTCCGACTCTTCCGTGTCATGTATAACTTCAAACACTCTATCATAACGTGTTGGGCAGTTGAAAGCATAATGGTATTGAGAATCACACCGGAAACATCTATTTATGTTACCCCGGGTATTTCTGGGGTTTATTTTCCTATTTCAATTCTCCATGTCCCTCCTCCTATTATAGGTTTTAAATGGGTTTCTCTTTTCATAATTTCCGGATCCCAATCTATTTCCATACCCTGGTAACCTGATCGGAGCTGTACGACCTCGCCATCCTGCCAGTAGTATAGCTTCCATAGTCTGCTTTATTGCTGACTGACCCATTTGTGTCATGAGAACCATAGGAATTGAATCTTTCCCCAGAAACTTCTTTAAGTCCTCTATCATCTGATCGAATAAGGGATCATTACACGCAAAGTTAACTCCTGTCAAAACCAGGAGCCTACCCATATTGGACACTCTAGCACAGTCCTGTAATTTAAATGCCAGCACAGACTGTGGACATTTCAGGCGGTGTTTGTGCAGCCTTCTGTATAGTCTGCTCAATTCTATTATATGGTCCTCAATAGAGATATCCTTTATTTTCTTGAATCTATCAAATTCTGACCAGGCTTCATATGCACTTAACAACTTATCCATAAAACGTAATAGAGTCTCCAGACCGTCTTCTGAGTCTAATTGTTCCAATTCCAGTTCAGAAAACACTTTGCTTCGGCTTTTACTCCCATAAGGTCGAGAAAGAGCCAATGCCAGACCTTGTTTCCTCTTCCCCAAGGCAGTTACTGTAGTCCACATAACAACTGCACTTCTCCATTGGTCGTATGATCACCTTTCAGAAAATAATGGTGGCTAGTCATATCCGACCATCTTTTTCCTAGGTTCAGCCATATTTCCTTTTCTTCTCACTCACTCCTTGGTTGATGCAGAATGTTGTTTTTTCTTCTGGAAAAGTTGTATTTTTCAATCCTTCACATTTGCACAGCAACCATTCTCTGCTACCACTGTTAGCCTCCTGCTGTTGCTGAGTAACACGTCAAGAGGTCTGCTCTTTTCCCTGATTTGGGACTGGATCTGTCCGTCCATGATCCTGTACACAGTTAAAGACTCCTGCACAATGACTCGGTCGGAGTCTATATCGGGGATTTCTGACATGGTTTTCTTTATTAATTCCTCATCATCCAAGTTGGGAACGTAAACGTTTACGAGGACCACTGCTATCCCTTCCAGGACGCCACTGACCATGACATACAGTCCCCCTGGGTCCGTTACCGTCTTTGTCGCCGCGAAAGCTGTCCCCTTATTGAGCAATGTGGCCTCCTCCCAGGCCCTCGTCCCATAGCAAGATTGGTAAGTCTGTCCCACCCTGCTCCTTCTTCCCCCCGCTCGTCCTTCTCCCTCAGATGTGTCTCTTGGAGGATGGAAACATCGGCTTCAAACATTTTAGTTGAAGGGAAGATGCTGGGTCATTTCACAGGGCGGTTAAGTCTCCTGAAAGCTCAAACTCACTATCCTGAGGGGGGCGGGGGGGGGGGGGGGTTGTATTGCGCTGTCTCCTGTGGGGTCAACCACGTATCTTGTGGATTTGCCCCTGCACTCCGGGATTTCCCTTTTCTAGGGGCCATCCAATAAGACCGTTCTTGGTGCTCCTGTTTCTGCTATCGCATGTGCGGAGCCAGCGTTCTACCCACCGCCCACCCCTCACCTCCTACCCCCGATTGTCCCCCTAGGCCGTTCTACCCCTCTTGCCCCCCCTCCCCACACCCCTGTGGGCCTCCAACCCTTCCCCATCCTTCCCCCCACCTTTCGTCCCTTCTTCCCTCCTTTCTCAAATTTTCTGCCCCACAACTACCAGACACTCTCTCCCTGTCGGGACCTCCAGCGGACCCAGCTTCCCTCGCTAGTGTGGTACCCGTGCCCCATCCCGGTAATGATTTTCACCTTCCCCCTATCCGTTGTCTCCCACCCCCTCTCTCTCCTTCCCTGTTTCTGCACCATACCATTCTCACCTCCTCCTTCCTGAGACTCCTGACAGACTGAAAATGAGGCACTTCTCTCACGTGCAATTGTCTTTTTTTTTTAAGTTTGTGTTCACTGCTGCTGCTGCCGACCCAGCCCCTGCCTGCACACGGATCTGTCCACTCGGCCGGTGCCGTGACGTAAATTCCTTTTCCTGGAAAGTTACCCAGAGCTTGGCCGTGTACAGGGCCGCCTTGGTTGCGTTGAATTCAGCCCAGCGCTTGGCCAGCTCTGCTCCAGTGTTTTGGTACAGAGGGATCAAGTGCCCCATCCACTGATAGAACCGTGTGTGCCTGGCCCAACTCAGGATCTTCTCCCTGTCCTGGTTCCCGGTGCAGCTTTGCGACGATGGCCCACGGCTGCTCTCCCGTTTTGGGCCTCGGCCGCAGTGACCTGTGGGCTCTGTCTATCTTCTGGGGATTTGGGGAAGTTCTCCCCCCCCCCCCTCCCCCGACCAGCTTACACAGCATCTGGACGACGTACTCTGTGGGGCACCTGCCTTCGATACTCTCCAGTAGACCCACAATCCGGAGGTTTTGGCGATGCGATCTTCTTCTCCCAGGTCCACAGGGTCTACATAAGCATTCCTTGGGTTGCCGCCATCCTTGCCATCTCCGTCTCCAATGAGGCAATCCAGTGTGCGTGACCGGTAGTTGCTTTCTCCAGCTCCCTGGTCGGTGTTTCCTGCACCACCTGCCATGACTGCGACTTTGAAGGGGGCCAGGGCATCATCCACTGACTTATCAGCGGGTAGTCCGGCATGTGCCTCGGCAATCCTGCCTGTTCGGTTGTGCCCTGCTCCGTCTTACTTCACGTGCTCGTCACCGTCTCGTTCCTTTCCCGACTCCTGCTGATTCTGCCCTCACTTCGGCTCTTAGAATTGACTGAGGGCATGTCTTGTTGGCTGTGGTGATCTTGGATCTGGGGTTGTGGGGGTGGGGGGGGGGGGGGGGGGCTGCTTTCCTAGTTTAGTGGCCTATTTATGGATAAAAGTGCGAAATTTCAAATTTCCAGCAGGACAGCCACCTTCCATGCATCCGCCCAGCACATCCCTCTCACCGGAAGCCCTTGAACAGGATTTCTACCTGGAACAATTCGAAATTCACACTGATCCTCTGGTGTTTTGACTTTTAGACAAATATTTGAGAGTGCGTTCATTACCCGAGTAGTGACTGGGGAAGGGGAATAGGTGAAGCTAAAAAGTCTGTGGATCGAGATCACTCGAGTTCCTGAACATGGTTTCCTGTCATTTCAAAAATGAAAACTTCCCCAATAGACACAGGTGGAAGTTTCCTAAAAGATGGCAGGTTCTCACTGAAAACCGGTGTGTTTCTGCCCAGAAGTACAGCCTGGTTTTCATTCCAGATTTTCTGATACTTTGCCAACAAAAAACATAATTCTAGCCAGATGGAGCCTATAAACCCTCTTTCACAGAGCATAGGGGCGCAAATTTTAAAGTGTGGCCCGATCACAAAATCAAAGTAAAGGCCCCACCACCCATCCACCACATCATCATTGGTGCACCCGCCCCCCACCCCCCCCCCCCCCACTCCCCTCCCAAACTCCCCATAGTATTGCTTGGAGCCCAGCCCCTGGACCCAACTCCTCGCCCCGTCAGGGTGCCAGGGCACAGCGCAGCCATGTCTCTCATCACCCAGTGGCCATACTCACCTCCAAACACCCGAATGGTCTTCAAGACTGGTTTCCGTTTTTAGAAGGCAGTCGTGATTCCCGCCAGCGTGAGGGGGCAGGGGTGGTGTACATATGACGACCACAGAATATATGGAATTATCAATTTAGGAACATTAAAATGTTTTTAAATTCCATGGTAATCAGGCTCACTCCCCTTCTGGGTGTGAATCTGATTCCGTTGTATTGCAGTGAAACCCATTTTGAGGAAGGCCCGGGGCTCAGCCCTGTCTGAACTGGGATGTGAATGATTCAACTCACTCCATCCCTCTTAAAAATGAAAGAAGATGGCAGAGAACAGGAGTGGATTTATTCTTGGACCCTAATAGTTAAACCAATCACCTTCATCACAGTCCGAGCACAGTGACTGGGCGCAATTAATGGAAAATGACTGTCAACAGAGCCGACACAACATAATCTCAATGGGAAAAATATCTATTTAACAGGAATAAAGAGACAAAATACAGGCTCAGAAATGGCATTAGACTTACCTTGTTCCGCAGATTCTCTGTTTAAGTGTGGACCCTGCCCGTTCTGTCATCGATTCGAAACTTATGACTGCTCTTTCTTCAGAATAGCACTATTTAGTAACTGGAGCTGATCCAAATCACTTGAGATTTATGTCACATCATAATGGGCAGAATAATTTCCTGCTGCGCTAAAATAACTCTGACCCTTGACTCTGTCCTCTTCCTAGAAGCTGCTGTTTAAAAAAAACTTAAAATCAAACTCGTTTAGCAATTCATTCAACGATGAACAAAGATACCAAAGAGAAAATGCTGGACAATCTCAGCAGGTCTGGCAGCACCTGCAGGGAGAGAAAAGAGCTAACGTTTTTAGTCCAGATGACCCTTTGTCAAATGTTTGTGCGCAGCACGGTAGCATAGTGGTTAGCACAGTTGCTTCACATCTCCAGGGTCCCAGGTTGGATGCCCGGCTTGGCTCACTTCTGTGCAGAGTCTGCACATTCTCCTCGTGCCTGCGTGGAGGCTTGCTCCGGGTCCCCAGGTTTCCTCCCACAGTCCAAAGATGGGCAGGTTAGGTGGATAGTCCACGCTAAATTGACTTTAGTGTCCATAAAGGTTAGGTGTATTTCCTGGGTTACAGGTAGAGGCGTGGGGCTTACGTAGGGTGCTCTTTTCAAGGGTCGCTGCAGTCTCGATGGGCCGAATGGCCTCCTTCTGCACTATAAATTCTATGAAGATATTTAGGAACAATTTAGTAATTACTCTCACAGGCAGTTCAATAAGAGGCAAATTACTAGAAACGAATTGTTATATTTCTGGCTGAAACTGTATTAAGCACTCAAACAATTCCTCGATGTTTGGACAATCAAACTACCACCTCAGAGCCAGTGTCTGATATTTCAATACATCATTTCCTGCCTTGAAACGTGAACACATTAACCATTGCTGAGTGAAAGTGGTGTTTAACGTAGATGAAACTATCCTTCCACACTCACTGCTATTTTGCAACAATATCATCATCCTTTCAGTTGACTATTGACCCTTCATTCACGTTGAGTCGCAGTCCAGCATCAGCTAGATTGTAAAGTTATCATTCTTGTGTTCAATTCTCTCTATGGTTTCACCGCTTCCACTCTCTCTAACTTCTTCCAATCTGATAACCGCAAAATATTTCTGAGCTCCTCCAATTCTGGCCTCTTTTATGTCCCTGAAGTTTCTCATCCCTCCATTGACGGTCCGTCTCTTTGACCAAGCTTTAACTCACTGGTCCTAATACTTCTTTTGTGAGACAGTGTCAAATGTATCGGATTATACGAGGATGAAGAATCTGGTACAGAATCATAGAAAAATACAGTGCATAAAAAGCCCTCCGGCCCATATTGTCTGCACCGCCACATGAAAGGCACCTGATCTTCTAATCCTAATCCCATTTGCCAGCACTTGGCTCATAGTCTCGAATGGTAAGACATGCCAAGTGCTCATCCAGGTACTTTTTAATGGATATGAGGCAACCCACATCTAAGACCCTCCCAAGCAGTGCATTCCCGTCCTTCACCACTCTCTGGATAAAAAGACTTTTGCACAAGTCCCGCCCCTCACTTTAACTTGTGTTTTCTATGCACCTGCTCCAGCGTAATCATATCTTTGCTATACTGTGGCGATCAGAACTGCACAGCACTCCAACTGAGGCCTCACCAATGTTCTATATAACTCCAACATGACTTCCTACCTTTGTCATCTATGTCACATTCATAAAGGCAAGCGTACAATATGCATTTTTCACCAGCCGATAAACCTGCCTTCAGAGATCTATTTACAAACATGCCAAGGTCTCGTTGTTCCTCAGGACCTCCCAGTATGGTGCCATGCATTGATAATTTCCTTGACAAATTTCTCGTTCTAAAGTGTATCACCTCACACTTTTCAGGATTAAACGCCATCTGCCAGTTTACTGCCCATTTGACCATCCCATTTATATCTTCCCGTTGTAACCCAAGACTCTCAGCCACACCGTTAACAACCCAGCCTATCTTTGCGCAAAGTTACTGATCGTACACCCCACATAGTCATTTGCGTCATTTATGTAAATGATGAATAATAGGGGACCCAGCACAGATCTCTATGTTACTCAATGAACACCACCTTCCAGTCAATAAAGCATCCGTCTTCATCATCCTCTGTTTTCTACAGCTCAGCATGGGTTGCATCCACCTTATCAAGTGCCCCTGTATCCCATGTGTATTTGCCATCATTATAAATCTAACATGGTTTTGGGTAATGAACCAGGCCAGGTGTTAGATTTGGAGGTAGGTGAGCACTTTGGGGACAGTGACCACAATTCGGTGACGTTTACGTTAGTGATGGAAAGGGATACGTATACCCCGCAGGGCAAGAGTTATAAGTGGGGGAAGGGCAATTATGTTGCCATTAGACATGACTTGGGGGGGGGGGGGGTAGGTTGGAGAAGTAGGCTGCAAGTGTTGGGCACACTGGATATGTGGAGCTTGTTCAAGGAACAGCTACTGCATATTCTTGATAAGTACGTACCGGTCAGGCAGGGAGGAAGGCGTCGAGCGAGGGAACTGTGGTTTACCAAAGAAGTGGAATCGCTTGTTAAGAGGAAGAAGGAGGCCTATGTGAAGATGAGGTGTGAAGTTTCAGTTGGGGCGCTTGATAGTTACAAGGTAGCGAGAAAGGATCTAAAGAGAGAGCTAAGACGAGCAAGGAGGGGACATGAGAAGTATTTAGCAGGTAGGATCAAGGAAAACCCAAAAGCTTTCAATAGGTATGTCAGGAATAAAAGAATGACTCGGGTAAGAGTAGGGCCAGTCAAGGACAGGGATGGGAAGTTGTGTGTGGAGTCTGAAGAGATAGGCGAGATACTAAATGAATATTTTTCGTCAGTATTCACTCAGGAAAAAGAGAATGCTGTGGAGGAGAATGCTGACACCCAGGCTATTAGAATAGATGGCATTGGGGTACGAAGGGAAGAGGTGTTGGCAATTCTGGACAGGCTGAAAACAGATAAGACCCCGGGGCCTGATGGGATTTATCCTAGGATTCTCTGGGAAGTCAGGGAAGAGATTGCTGAGCCTTTGGCCTTGATTTTTATCTCATCATTGGCTACAGGAATAGTGCCAGAGGACTGGAGGATAGCAAATGTGGTCCCTTTGTTCAAGAAGGGGAGTCGAGACAACCCCGGCAACTATAGACCGGTGAGCCTCACGTCTGTTGTTGGTAAAGTCTTGGAGGGGATGAAGGAGACAAGATTTATAATCATCTAGATAGGAATAATATGATTAGGGATAGTCAGCATGGCTTTGTGAACGGTAGGCCATGCCTCACAAACCTTATCGAGTTCTTTGAGAAGGTGACTGAACAGGTAGACGAGGGTAGAGCAGTTGATGTGGTGTATATGGATTTCAGTAAAGCATTTGATAAGGTTCCCCACTGTAGGCTATTGCAGAAAATACGGAGGCTGGGGACTGAGGGTGATTTAGAGATGTGGATCAGAAATTGGCTAGCTGAAAGAAGACAGAGGGTGGTGGTTGATGGGAAATGTTCAGAATGGAGTTCAGTTACAAGTGGCGTACCACAAGGATCTGTTCTGGGGCCGTTGCTGTTTGTCATTTTTATAAATGACCTAGAGGAGGGCGCAGAAGGGTGGGTGAGTAAATTTGCAGACGAAACTAAAGTTGGTGGTGTTGTCGACAGTGCGGAAGGATGTTGCAGGTTACAGAGGGACATAGATAAGCTGCAGAGCTGGGCTGAGAGGTGGCAAATGGAGTTTAATGTAGATAAGTGTGAGGTGATTCACTTTGGAAGGAATAACTGGAATGCGGAATACTTGGCGAATGGTAAAGTTCTTGGAAGTATGGATGAGCAGAGGGATCTCGGTGTCCATGTACATAGATCCCTGAAAGTTGCCACCCAGGTTGATAGGGTTGTGAAGAAGGCCTATGGAGTGTTGGCCTTTATTGGTAGAGGGATTGAGTTCCGGAGTCATGAGGTCATGTTGCAGCTGTACAAAACTCTGGTACGGCCGCATTTGGAGTATTGCGTGCAGTTCTGGTCACCTCATTATAGGAAGGACGTGGAAGCTTTGGAGCGGGTGCAGAGGAGATTTACCAGGATGTTGCCTGGTATGGAGGGAAAATCTTATGAGGAAAGGCTGATGGATTTGAGGTTGTTTTCGTTAGAGAGAAGATGGTTAAGAGGAGACTTAATAGAGGCATACAAAATGATCAGGGGGTTAGATAGGGTGGACAGTGAGAGCCTTCTCCCGCGGATGGAAATGGCTAGCACGAAGGGACATAGCCTTAAACTGAGGGGAAATAGATATAGGACAGAGGTCAGAGGTAGGTTCTTTACGCAAAGAGTGGTGAGGCCGTGGAATGCCCTACCTGCAACAGTAGTGAACTAGCCAATATTGAGGGCATTTAAAAGTTTATTGGATAAGCATATGGATGCTAATGGCATAGTGTAGGTTAGATGGCTTTTGTTTTTTGACTTCCCATGTCGGTGCAACATCGTGGACCGAA
This sequence comes from Scyliorhinus torazame, assembly GCF_047496885.1. NCBI lineage: Eukaryota > Metazoa > Chordata > Chondrichthyes > Carcharhiniformes > Scyliorhinidae > Scyliorhinus > Scyliorhinus torazame. Next base: position 54,398,076 of record NC_092710.1, read on the forward strand.
TGGCCTGTACTGCGCTGTATCGTTCTATGTTGTATGTTCTATGTATTGAACTTGCTGCAGGAGCCAAGGGTGGAGAGGTCACAGCCGTGTTTGCTGGTCCCAACAGAGGGGCGGGGGGGGGGGGGGCGGGGGGCGAAGGCGTTGACTGGGCTAATGGTGGAAATGGGAGGGGTGGACCATTGGAGGTTTCTGCACCCGTGGGAGCAAGAGTACTTGTTTTTCTCAGCGGTCCATAAGGTATACTCGTGGATCGACTTTTTCATGGTTGGGAAGGTGCTGTTGGCTGGGGTTAAGGGGTAGGAGTACTCAGCAATTGCAATATCAGGGCATCCTCGTATTGGGTTGATATAGTAATAAAGAACGGGATGGTACAAATACCAGGGTAGAAATTAGATGGAGGACTGTTGGGGGACCGAGGGTTGTAACAAAATTGAAAAAGTAATCGAGGAATATGTTCAACTGCACTGGTGAGGTGTCGGAGGCGGTTGTCTGGGAGGCTCTAAAGGCCGTGAGGGGCGAGGTGACCTTGTTTCAGGCTAGACTAGACAAAGAGGAGAGATTGGAGCGTCAGAGGGTAATAGATGAGATGCTGGAGTTAAATAGGTGTTATGAAGAAGGTGGGGACCCAGTGAAGTTGGAAAAGAGGAAAGAACAACAGGCGAGCTTTGACCAACTATCTGCCAGGAAGGCAGTACAGCAATTGAGGCGAGGAAGGGGTGCAGATTACGAGCATGGAGAGAAGGCGGATATATTAGCGGGCCAGTTTCGGAGGAGGCTCCGTCAATGGAAATTGTTCAGGTGCAGCACAGGGCAGGGAAGTTGGTGGTAGCTACAGATCAGATTAACAAGGTCTTTAAGGAAGACTATGAGAGGTTGTGCGGTTCATAGCCACCTGGGGGAGACCGGGAGATGCAGGAAATTCTAGATGGACTGGAGTACCCACGGTTAGGGGAGCAGGGCTACATTAGGAGGGGTGAGAGTGAAGCAGGTGATAAAAAATGTGATTGGGAGGATGCAGTTGGGGAAAGTGCAGGGCCGGATGGGTTTCCGGTGGAATATTATAAAAAGTTTAGGGATAAGCTGGTACGCAGATGGTGGGGATCTTTGAGGAAGTGATAGGGAAGGGGGTGTTACCACAGAATTTGGGGCAGGCATCGATTTCCCTGTTGCTTAAAAGAGATAAGGATCCGACGGAGTGTGGATTGCAAAGGCCCATATCATTGTTAAATATGGACGATATTGACGGACGTACTGGTGTAGGCTTGTGGAGTGCCTCCCGAAGGTGATAGGCGAAGATCGGACGTGGTTTGTGAGAGGGAGGCAGCTCTTTTAGACGATTAGGAGCGTATTGAACGTGGTTATGGCACAGGCGGAGAGGAAGGAAACAGAGGTGGTTGTGGGATTGGATGCCGAGGTAGCGTCTGACTGGGTAGAATGGGAGTACTTGAATGCAATTGTGGAGCAGGTTGGGATTGGACCACGATTTGTGCACTGGGTAAAATTACTGTATAAGGAGCTGAGGGCGAGTGTCTGCACAAATGTGACCAGCTCGGAATACCTTTCTCTCCACCGTGGGACTGGGCAGTGATGTCCTATGTTTCCCCTGCTGTTTGCTCTCCGATTGAGCCGTTGACCATCGCGTTAAAACGTTCGGGGGTATGGAAAGGGATAGTGCGGGAGGGGGGGGGAGAGGGGGGTGTTGGGTAGAGCATAGGGTGTCCTTGTATGCCGATGACTTGTTGTTATACGTGTCGGAACCGAGTGTGTCAGTGGGGGGGGGGGGGGGGGAAACTGGAGCTGAGTCGGGGGTTTGGATTTTTCTCGGGGTACAAATTAGATCTAGACAAGAGTGAACATTTTGAGGTGTCTCGGCCGGCGGTGGGGGGGGGGGGGGGCGGGGGGGAGGCTGCCATTGCGTAGGGCAGGGACTCAGTTTAGATACCTGGGATTGCAGGTTGCTCAGCTTTGGGGGGTGGGGGCGGAGAAGGGGGGGAGCTCTGTAGGTGGTGAATGTGAGAAAAATAGTTACTTTAAAGATATTAGTTACTGTAATGTAGATATAGACCGGCCTAATTCATGTTAGTTCACAGACAACGGATTTCAGAGAGCATGGCAAAGGAGGGGGGAATGGGGTGCTTAGAGAATGAGGAGAAAAGAATGCTGGGTAATAAGAGGCCAGAGGAAGGAATGGGAAGTGAGCCAATTAGGATGTATGGCCAGGTCAGGAGGGGTATAGGATGACCTATGAGAATCGTGTATGGGAAACTTGATGCCATTTGAATGTGTTGGCAGAGATTTCTTTGTTCTACAGAATCACTCGATTCCGGAGACTCAGGAGGCAGCATGCGTTCTGTGTCTGTGTGAAACGAGTCAGACTTGCAAGTCAAATAAAAATAACTAATGCTATGCCTGCAAATCCATCTCGAGTTTTATTGAGGCCAGACTGACGGGTAAAGAATTTAAGAATTCTCATTTGGTGCCGAAACCCGGGATTTCTCCAGATGGTCACCGGCCAGCTGCGAAATCCGAATTAGACTGATTTTGAACAAGGAGAGTACAAATTTCTCGTTGTACTGTAGTGGCGAGAAACGATAAATTTTAAAACAAACTGGATGCTGCATGTCAGTTAAAGCAGAAGTCTCTCAAAGGGTTAACAGCAGCTTGAGATAACAGGCAGCTTGTGGTGTAATTGGATACCTTTATTTCGAGTCAGTGAAACTCCAGCTAAGTAACGTTTCGAATTAATTAAAGGAAACCAGTGGGTTTCTCCACCTCTTTGATAAAATTTTATTATTTTCGCAAGCAATTGATTGAAATTGCCACAATCTTAAATTTTAATTCCTTGAAATAATGTTTATCTCATTTATTTGTGAATTAATAGAAACTTAAAGAAACTCACTGACACCATTTTAAAAAGTGTAGATCTGGAGATGACAGTTGACTTTGCTCCGGTATAAATCACCGCAGCTAACTGCTCCCTCTTTGACAGCAACCAACAGTTTTGTGAATGTAAGAAAAACTTGTTAAAAGAAAAATTGTTACGATAAAGAATTAATTAAGTTGTAAAGGTTACACAAGTTTGTGTTAAGCAAATCGTAAATTGAGTTCTGAATTGAGATCAGAGCTAAGCTTGCAGGTTAGAGTAATTCAATTTGCATTTTCAAACATTTTAAGTTTTAAAAGAACACTGTTAAAACCTTTTCAATCATTTTGCCAAGTAGCAAAAAATTGCCGTTGGTTATAAATAGGCAAATAAAAAACATTTTAAAAATAATAATTTTAAAAAAGAGCCAAAGTATGAAAGCTAAAGAGTTAATTAGATTATGGAGACAATACTGTCAACATGAGAGGGATAAGATCATGTTATTAAGTTGGCAAGAAAATGCCCTTAAAATGGGGATTCCAATTAGTGTAGAGGGTAAAAAAGAAAAAGCTAGACATCTTGAGAAAGGAGTGTGCATTCAAAAAAATGCACAAGTAAAGATTGGGTTGTGGGGGGTGGGGGGGGGGGGGGAGAAAAACAATGGGCTACGTAGTTCAATGGCTGGCCTTGCATTGACAGGGACAGAGGATGAAGATTTTGAAAATTTGACAAGGTCGGCTAGGGTTCCGACTGCACCAATAGCGTTGTCTGCACTAATTCCGGAACCACCAGAGTATCATAATTTATAGGCAGTCACTTCTCCCCAGATTCAAATCATGCCATCCTCTCCAGCCCCTTCGGTTGATAGCGTGGGTCCTATTTTACCATCTTCACTGTCTGCGAGACAAGGGGAGCTCTGTTCCACAAGCCCAGTTAGCTCTAGGACCCGATCTCGGACAGCGAGAGAAGGGCCTGATTCTATCCAGAAACAATCATGCATACCACCTAAATCCCTTCAGATCGATATGATAGGACAGAAAAGTACGAGAACAAAGGAAGAGGATAGGGATGGTTCTGAGGAGCTGGAGCTCCCTCTAGTGACAGGGAAGGACGCTGAAGTCTTGGATGAGCCACAGGAATCAGCTAGAGCGCCTCCTAGTTAGACTCTGAGACAGTTGCCGATGAGGAAAATACCAAACCCTGACGCTAACTAATTAACAAGCTCCAGCTGCAAGTGCCTGCAAGTAGAAGCTTTGTTTAAAGCTGATTGAAAATTCACCTTCTTCTAAACCAAACAGCAACTTTTAAGTTAATTAACTAAATAAAAGAAAGACTAGACTTTCGATAAAAATGAAGCCTTATACTCCCTCAGTCACCAAACTCTCACTATAGCACTCAAATGCACCAAATCCAGCACTCAGTGCAAACCCCAGCACTCAGTGGATCTTTTGGATGTTGCAAGGACACATTAAGGGTTACTTATAGAATATTGTATCTGGGGATATGATTGGTGTTGATAGTTGTTAAGATATTCACAGTGGGTTTATAAAGTGTCAACTGGTTTCATAAATAAACAGTGTTTTAATTTAAAAGTTATTTAACTCTGTTGCACTACACCTCTAAAGTAGGCCCGTGTGCGCCCCATAACCACAATCTATTAAAAGTTGTGGGTCAGATGAACTCCATGATACACTTTGGTGTTCTCGAAACCATGGCCCAAGACAAATTGGGGGCTCATCCGGGATAAAAGTTTATCTACTGGGTGGCTTTGTGAACTTAAAGACAGTGAGGGTGAGCCTACTTGTGGTTGCTTTCCAGGTGTGGTATTTCAGTTTAAGTAGGGAGTGTGTTCTCGACACAGGCTCTTTCAGAGGCTCGGACGTTTTGGGGGGTGGATAAGGTTACACTCCGTACCTTCCGAACAGAGACTAAAATAAAGGATTTTAGATTTGGCAAAAACATTACAGTTAATGTTATCTGCCAGCATGTAAAAAGAAGTGGTCCTCACAGCGGTAGCTGAGCATTTAAAATAACCTGAGATACAGCCTGACTCACTGGAAATGGCAAAGATTCAGTTGCAGATTAAGCAACTTGAACATGAAAAAAATTAAAGCAGCTTGTATACGATAGAGGGGAAAGAGGCAAAGAGATGAGAGAGGTAGAGAGGAGAAAGAAAAATAGAGAGAGAGAGATAGATAGATAGGAAAAAGAAAAAGAGAGAGTAAGAGGGAGAGAGGAAAAAGAAAATGAAAGAGAAGAAAGGAGAAAAGAAAGAATGGTCCCAGCAGAACGAAAAAAAACGAGAAAGGGAGGTACAGATCAGGGAAAAAAGAAAGAGAAAGGGAGGAAAGGGAAAAAGAGAAAGAGTTTGAGCTTCAGGAAACGGCCACGGAACATGACAGTCAGTTAAAATTGGCGCATGTAACAGGAAACGTACAGTTGGAGGATAGTGATGAGGGTAAAGAGAAAGAATGTCATAGTCGAAGGCTTGGTGGGGATCTATTAAACATGTCCAAACATTGTCAAGATTTGGTGAGAAGGCGGTATAAGCCTTTTTCATTTCATTTGAGATGGTAGCTAAACCAATGGAATGGCCACAGGACATGTGGATATTACTGTTTCAAACAAAGCTGCTAGGTAGGGCTAGTGAAGTGTTTGCATCATTATCAGAGGAGGTATCTGGGACATATGAGGAGGTGAAACAATCTATCCGAGGTGCATATGAACTAGTACCTGAAGCCTACAGACAAAGGTTTAGAAATTTAAGGAAAGAACCTTGTCAAACATACATGGATTGTGAAAGGACCAAACAGAGTAATTTTGATAGGTGGATCAGGGCTTTGGAAATAGAGGAAACGTATGAAGCCCTCAGAGAAGTTATACTATTGCAGGAGTTTAAAAATTCAATTTCTGATGTAGTAAGCACTCATGTGGAAGAACAGAGGGTTAAAACTGCGAGTTTAGCAGTAGAAATGGCAGATGATTCTGAATTAGTTCATGAATCAAAGCTTGGTTTCCGACATCAGTTTCAGCCTGTGGGGGATAGAAATTGGGGAAAAGAGAAATACTCAAGTGGTAGAGGTAATGTAGATCGGATGGGAGATAATAAGGAGAGTGCACCTCCGATTAAAAAAGAAATCCAGGAGGGTGAATGAGAAATGAAAAGTTTCAAACGTTTTCACTCTAATAAACTAGGCCATATAAAGTCACAGTGTTGGTGGTTGAAAAAAAGCACTGGGAATGCTGATGTGGTAAAACAGGATGAGACAGTGGGGTTTGTTAAAGTGGGAAGGAAAAGCCCAAGTGAAGGGAAGGAGGTGCAAAAGATTGTACAGCCTGATCAAGAGGTGGATGATAAGAAGGTGCCAGATCTCGTTCAAGAATTTACTTGTGTGGGTAAAGTTTACTCATGTGTACCAGAAGGAGCAAGAAAAGAAGTCACACTTTTAAGAGATACTTGAGCTAGTCAATCTTTCATGGTAAGAGATGAGGAGTTATGCAGTTTGGGAAGAATATTGCCAGAAAAGCTGCTAATATATGGAATTCAGGGTGAGAAGAGTAGTGTTCCATTATATAAGACAAGGTTGGAAAGTCGAGTGAAAAGTGGTGAAGTGGTAGTATGAGTAATAGAGAAACGATCTTGTCCAGGAAAACAGTTTATCTTGGGTAATGATATCGCTGGATCGCAGGTGGGAGTGACGCCTACTGTGGTTGATAAGCCAGTGGAAAATGAGACAACTGAATTGTTGAAGAACGAGTCTCCTGGGAGTTTTACGGATTGTGTAGTAACAAGGTCGCAAAGTCACAGGTTAAGACAAGAGGAGAAATCAGATAGTGAAAATAAAGTTGAAGTGCCATTATCAGAATCGATTTTTGTTCATGTGGTTGGAAAAGAATAAGAACAAGTGGAGGGTGAGGCGGACATTTTTAGTTCAGAAAAATTGGCGGAGTTACAACAGCAAGATATAGAAATAAAACGGATGTATCAGAAAGCATACACGGAAGAGGAATCTGCGTGTATACCAGAATGTTATTACCGTTAAAATAGTGCCCTGATGATAAAATGGAGACCTTCACGTGTACAGGCGGATGAAAAGTGGGCCGAAGTTCACCAAGTGGTATTGCCGGTAGGGTATAGAAAGGAGGTGTTGCGAGTAGCACATGAGGTACCAGTGGGACGTCATTTGGGAGTAAGGAAAACTCAAGCTGAAATCATTTTTATTGGCCTGGACTACATACAGATGGAGTTAAATTTTGTCAATCATGTCATACATGTCAAGTGATAGGGAAACCTCAAGCAGTGATTAAACCAGCGCCCTTAATACCTATTCCAGCATTTGAGGAACTTTTTACAAGGATCTTAATTGATTGCGTAGGACCGCTTCCTGAAACAAAAGTGGGAATCAATATCTTTTGACTCTAATGGATGTGTCTACTCGGTTTCCTGAGACCTTCCAGTAAGTTGTATTAAAGCAAAAAAGATTGCAGAGGAGTTACTTAAATTCTTTACTAGATATGGACTACCAACAGAAATACAATCGGATCAAGGATCAAATTTTACCTCAAGGTTATTCAAAGCAGTTATGGATAGGTTAGGAATAAAACAACTGAAATCAACTGCGTACCATCCAGAATCACAGGAAGCGTTAGAATGGTGGCATCAGATACTATGACAATGTTGAGGACTTAATGTCAAGATTAGCCAGAGGTTTGGGATAAAGGAATCCCATTCGTATTATTTGCAATGAGGGATGCACCTAATGAGTCACCCAAATTCAGTCATTTTGAACAAATGTTTGGTCATGAGGTAAGAGGACCACTTAAATTGATTAAGGGAAAATAGGTGAGTGAGACATCGGAAATTACATTATTGGATCACGTGTCAAATATTAGGGAACGATTAAATAGAACAGTTGAATTGACGAGAAAGCATTTAAAAATTGCACAGCATGTGATGAAACGGGTAGTGGACAAGAAATCCAAAGTTCGTTGTTTTGCCAGTGGAGATAAAGTTTTAGTATTGTTAACAGTGGTAGGTGAATTTTTAAAAGCAAGGTTTTGTGGATCGTATCAGACAGAAAGGAAATTAAGTGAGGTGAATTAAGTGAGAAAAACGCCAGATAGAAGGAAAACTCACCATGTGTGTCATGTGAATATGCTTAAAAGGTACCTTGAAAGGGAAGGCGAGCAAAAGCAGGAGGTTTTAATGATTCTAATAAAGTGACGAACCAAATCCAGATGACTTTGAATTTGACATACCTCAAATTAAATTGGACAACGAGGATGTTCTTAAAAATTGGGATAAATTGATGAGGTACCTTCCAGAGGAAAAACGGTCTGACCTGAAAGAGTTATTGCTATCACATGGGCAAGTTTGCAAAGATAGGTTGGAAGCACTAAAATGGCTCGACCTGATGGAGATGTGGGAAATGCTGTTACAATTAAACAACATCCATATGGACTTTGAAATTAACACAGGTTAACAAGGAAATTGAGAGTATACTTACAAATGGCATAATTGAAGTGGGTTGCAGCCAATAAAGCTCCCAGTGTAGCCATCTGGGATGGCCACTTCCAGAATACAAAATGGACATTTGCAAAGATTGCAGGGAAAAATGGACACTGTTAAGAAAGCAAGCAGGCACAGAGCCTGTCTGCATATTGGAGATACAGCTCCCAGACGAGACTGAAACTGTTGGCCCATTAGCATATGGATGGCCCATCTCCGGGAACAAAGGAAGGTACTTAAGTAACCGACCTGGCCCCAGACCTCGCGGCGCCAGTTCCCCAAACCGAAAACAGAAAACATAGCAGGCCAACGACCACCTAGGACACGCCCAGCCATCAGGGCACTCACCCCTTTATTGGTCAGGATCAATGCGAATGATCAAGAAATGGACCAATTGATTGGGGCCAAGTTCAAGGCCCGCCCAAAAGCGCGCGAAGCCCCCTTCGGGTATCGGAAGACGGCCCCAAGAGAATCGCTCTCTTGGAATCGGCTCTCAAAGCGGAGGGATCCTTCCACTAGCTACACCAGAAGCAAGTAAGTCCAAGTTCAAGGCTGGCTACAAGACGGACGACTTTAGCTGCTCCCCTCCATCACTTCGGCCCAGGCAGCCTCAGAACCGAACAACGGCCATTGTTCCTCTGATTGAGTGGGCGCCCGAAGCTAAGTATAGGCTTTAGCAGTAGTGATAGTTTAATCTGTAGTATTTCGTGCATGAGTGGATATTGCTGTGTATGTAAATAAATAGTATTGACTTTGAACTAACTAACTGGTGTACCGGCTCTTTGATCAGTGTTCGGGTTTGAACCTTGTGGCGGTATCGAAAGAGACCTGGCGACTCTAAAACAAATGTAATTAGAATTAAGGAAGGCGACCATATTGACCGCCATATTTAGAAATAACCGAAAAGAGCAACATTTACTGGCGACTCCACGGGGACTCAACCTAGAAGTGGCCTAGTCACTCCGACAGAACCCAAATTTCAATTGGCATCCAATTGGAAACAGAAAAACCACACGTGTAAAACCGATACTGATCAAACCTTCAAGATTCGGAAGTGTGTTAATGCAGGCGTACTAACAGGGATATAAGGTAAACCTGAGAGATTTTGTTGCGTAAAACTGTCGGGAGTTTTGTAGGCCGGAAATTAGTGTAAGCCGTACCCGTGTTTACATCACCACTTTATCACCCCCTGTTCCAAATTCAGTAGACCACAGGGATAGAGAAAAATGGCAATGAAGGCAATGGAACGCCTTGTGAACCCCCAGGAATTAGAGGTCGCAGCGACCAGTAGAGTATGGGAAGAAGAGATCAGAAAATATCTCAAAGGGAAAGGATGGCCCCTTTGGAGTGGATTCTGCACCAATGATGAAACAGGTCCCGGGAGTATAGGGTATACTTGGTGGGAGAACATGACAAAGATCCATAAGAGGAGCGGAGGGAATACTCGCAAGCCGATGGCAATCGTGTCCTGCTTCGCACAATTCCGAGGCACAGAGGAGGTCGTGAGGATGCTCCGTAGAGATATTGAGGAGAGAGACAAGAGTCGTGAAGGAGATGTGAACGGATATGAGAGAGAGAAGAAGGAACTGAGAGAGCAGTTAGCGGCGGGGGACAAGGAGGTGGAGGATGCCAAGAGGGCACACCAGTCTTGTCTCGCCCATTTGAGCAGCTTTCAGTCCCAATATGACAAAACCTATCAGGACACGCAACACGCGGTGTTGGTAAGAGACGAAACTGAACAGGTTGAGCAGTTGCAGAAACAATGCAACGACTTAAAAGCAGCCCTACGAGACATCCGTATCAGCCTCCCCGAACAGGCGCTGGAATGTGGCGACGAGGGGCCTTTCACAGTAACTTCATTTGAAGCCTGCTTGTGACAATGAGTGATGTTCATTTTCATTTCATTTCATTCACCACACTTCCAGAACGGAACAAAGGCAGAGCTCGGTAGATTACGCAATTCACCGGAAGCAAATTGCAGAATTGTAATCTCTGTTTTCTGTTCAAAATGGGTTTCAGAGTACTTTTGGACCCCAATTAGACCAAGAAAATGGCCCCGATTGGCCGGAATTAAATGAGACTGCCCATAGATATGTACATGGGACATGTACACAGGATACACCCCAGAAACGAAAAGCACCCCAACCCTCGACTGCACAGGCAGAACACAACCCTATGAACCCTGTAAACACACATCGTGGGCCGCAGCAGAAGGAGACTCTGATTTCCTATACACTGCCCCGTTAGCCATCACCCAATTACGGGACACGTGTGATAAGATTACACCGTTCATATCCACATCGGACCCCCACCAATTCTTTGCAAGGGTGAAACAGCAGCCGACCATGTACGACCTGGATGAAAAGGAGCAAGTGAAGCTCACAGTTTTAAGCCTCGACCCTTCAGTCGTGGCAGCCCTTCCCGACCCACAGAATGTAGGAGGCGGCACACAACAAGAAATGCACACAGCGATCCTAGATGCGATCGGCTATAACAAAGTAGACCCCGTAGAAGGTCTACACAAGTGTAGGCAAAAGAAAACTGGCACCCCACAGAGTTTGCTGGACGCTTGTGGATACATTTCACAGCAGTGTTAGGAGAATTAGCCCGCGCTCATTTGTCCCCAGATAATATAGCCAAATGGACTCCCATCCTAGTCTCCCATGTGACAGAGGCAGGACAGAGAGCTTGCGCAAATTACGACCCCTCAGACGAGGCCCACAACGCGAAATGGGTTTTGAAAAGATTGTCGCGTGCTTGGGAACAGTCCATCCAAGGCAAATCCGCATTTGTTAAGACAGAGGAAGAACAAGCAGACATGCATCCAGCTAGGACGCACCAGAACCCTGCATGGGTAAATGAGGGCAGGAACAGCCCACAGCAACCCAAATCCCAGGAGTGTTACAATTATGGACAATTAGGACACTATGCACGAGAATGCAATGCGCCCCAGAAGCAGCAGAGAAACAAACAGACAGGCACCCTAAATAAGAATAGGGCAAAGCCAATTCACAGTGTTAGCGCCCGTTCTGAGAACGCAGATATGAACGGCACCAACTGACGGTGTTTGGGCTCCCCAACTTGGGACTGCAACACCCTTTGGGACAAGTCTGGTAAACCGGTAGTGGCAGGCTCGTCTGGGGACACCGCATAGAATTCCTCTCGGACACAGGAGGGTCCCACACCACACTCAATTCCTCCAAGATGTTTCAGTGAGACACGTGGCCCACCACCGACACCATTACACTCAGCGGTTTTGCAGACCATTTACAGCAGAGACACATCACAGCCCTGTAGCAATCCAGACAGGGAAAATTAAAACTAAACACCCCGTAGTTCTGGTCGATCTACCCCAGACAGCCGAACACATCTTAGGAATTGACTTCATGAGCTCCCACAACCTCTCATTTGATCCAGTAAATAAATGTGTATGGAGAATGGCAAAGGGAGCACGAACCCCCGCCACGCTCACAGTTGGAGAGTATGAAAATAGGATCAGCGCAGGAGGAGACTTCTGGTTCGACCCTCGGGCCATTCGTCAGAACAAACAAGTTAGGGAAGTCCCTGCAGGAACACAAAGCAGCATTTGCACAGCAGAAGCACGACTGTGGCAAGATCGCTGGCTTGGTGAATATTACAGGTCCCGACCCCAGACCCCAAATGCAGTACGGTTTTCCCAAAGAAGCAGGGGGAGAAATCTCAACAGTTGTTCAGAGATTGCTTGATCAAGGCGTACTCCGGTCAGTAGCCTCCACGAATAATGCACCAATTTGGCCCGTCAGGAAACCCGATGGGTCATAGCGACTGACCATTGATTACCGGGAACTGAACAAAGTAACCCCAGTAGCAGCCACCACCGTAGCCACGAGTCCCGAGACCATGCTCAAACAGGGACTACAGTCAAAAATATTTTCGGTTTTGGACATTATCAACGGCTTTTGGTCCATTCCATTGGATAAAGCGTGCCAATAAAAAATCGCATTCACATTCCAGGGACAGCAGTATACGTGGACGTGCCTTCCACAAGGATTCCACAACTCTCCCTACATTTTCCACCGACAGCTGGCAAATGGATTAGCAACATTTTCCCGACCCGATTGTTTGGTCCAATATGTCCATGATCTGCTACTACAGACGGACACAAAGGGAGAGCACATTTCGCTTCCCACCGAACTTTTAGGACTCCTACCGCAAATTGGCTGTAAAGTAAACCCCAAGAAGTCCCAGACTTTACAGGGGAAAGCGATTTACTTAGGAACAGTAATCACACATGGCAAACGCGAGATCGAGCAGAAAAGAATCGACTCGTTCATCAAATTACCCCTGCTCCATAATGTCTCAGCCCTCCGGTCATTTCCAGGACTGGTTGGATACTGCCGAAAACATATCGCCGGTTTCGCCACAAAAACAGCGCCTCTATCCAAACATGTCAAGAAACAACCACCTTGGGAACGGCTTCCACAGCACACGGATGCCGTGGATGCTTTAAAAAGAGCCCTCAGCACATTACAGGTCCCAGATCCACTTTCCCCATACGCAATTGAGGTTGCAACGACCGACCGAACCCTTTCGGCCGTGCTCCTCCAAGAACGACATGATCGATTAGGCCCCGTGGCATATGCCTCGCGTGTATTAGATCCAGTCGAGCAAGGATTTTCTGCCTGCGAAAGGCACCTGCTTGCAGTTTTTTGGGCAGTACAATACTTCGCCTACATTACAGGACTCAAACCCGTCACCATTCTCACTGAACACACCCCAACACAGCTGCTACAAAATGGTCGACTTAAGGATGGCACAGACAGCCAAATCCGCGCAGCCCGTTGGATCCTTCTCTTACAGGGATGAGACATCACAGTTAAGAGAACCAAGACCCACACTTTCCTAGCCGATAACTTACAATACACACGTACCCCACATGAGTGTGAGATCATCACCACAAAGCATAATACAGGACCCTTTATACCAAAGTCAGCCCCCAGGAAAGCAGGTACTACACCCCAGAAACCCCAGCTCACAGACACATGCGCACCACTTAGAATCTATGTGGATGGCCCCTCCACAGTTTTAAATGAAATAAAATCAGCCGTTGAGGTATTTATGTAGAGGACGCGCAGGGATGCGCCAGAGAAGAGATTTCGTTAAAATTGCCAGGACATTTAAGCTCGCAGGCAGCAGAACTGGCAGCCATAGCGTGTATTGTAGGCCACCCCGACTCGTTTCCGACCCCAGCCGACATATATTCGGACAGTTTATATATCTGCAACAGTTTAACAGAATTCCTATCCCTATGGGAAACTAGAGGATTCGTTTCCGCAGACGGAAAGCCCCTACCCTCAGCCCCATTACTCCAACATATTCTGAAAATGGCCAAAGATAGGAAATAAGGTATCATCAAAGTTCGCAGTCATCATCGTTCTTCCCCTCCGCTCCCCTGTAACGTTAAAGCAGACGCCCTAGCGAAAGCAGGTTCGAGACATGGTCACTTTTGGAACACCCCCCCCCCTTCCCCCGCGAAAGCGCCCCAGTGCACGCGGTTCAGGTCTCACAGACCAACATTCTAGATTTGGCAAAGGCTCAAAAGGAAGATGAGCAGCTCACGGAAGTTTTAAAAGGCAACTTCCCAGCCCCTTGTGATAAGTTTAAAAACGCGATAACACACATGAAGGTGTGATTCTAAAAGACGGCATTTATGTCGGCCCCAGCCAGGACAGGAATCAAATTATTTGTCAGTTCCATGACAATCATGGACACCAGGGCATTGAACCCACCCTAGCCCACCTCAGACCCCTCTGCTGGTGGCCTGATTTAAAAGCCTATGTTACCCATTACATTGAGAATTGCTTAATCTGTGCCCAGAATAATCCGGACAGATATGCAAGCAAGGCTTAGTTTAGTCACACCCGGCCCGTTAACGGCCCCTGGACGAATTTGCACATCGACTCTCTAGGACCCCTACGTCCCTGCAGAAAGGTTTTTAAGTATGTGTTGGTGGCCATCGTCACCTTCACAAAATGTGTGTAAGCTTTTCCATCCAGCGCAAACACTGCCAAAACGACAGCTAAAATCCTAACCCAGCACATCTTTACAAGATAGGGCCTCCCACGCAATATAGAGTCCGATCAAGGCTCCCATTTTACAGGACGAGTGATGAAAAACGTCCTCACAATTTTCGGAATAAAGCAAAAGTTTCATATAGCATACCACCCCCAATCAAACGGCATTGTAGAAACTCTAAAAGCCACCCTGCGAAAAATGGTGCAACAGCCCTACAGCACCTGGGACACCGTTCTTCCATTTGCATTAATGTTTATTCGAAACCCAGTATCCACGTCCACAGGATACACCCCCCACACCCTCATGACCGGACGCCCCATGAACGGGACAGAATATTTATTAGGACTGTATTTGGCCAGCCCCACAGTCACCGTCCTCACGCATGAGAAAGCAGTACAACAAGTTATTGAGAATGTGAAGGACGCCCAGCTTGCAGCAGCCGTCAGGCTTGGAACCCGCACGAAGCAAAGCAAGGCTTGCTTTGATAAAACGGTACACACCACCGAGTTTGCAGTAAGGCAGCAAGTGATGCTATCCCTCTACAACCCCAGTTCATTCCTTTCCCCCAAATTTCCCGGACCCTACTCCATCACAGATAAAGTCAGCCCCTCTGTGTATAAGATCACCTATCCGAACGGCCAGTCTGCGTGATTCCACATAAACCAGCTTCAGGCTCATGGCTCGCAGAACAACCATTCACACCACATCTCGCTTGCGCAGCAGATGAGCACGGCCCGCCCTCGAACGACGTACTCCTACCCTTCCCCAACCTGTCCAGCCCATCCGAAGACACGACTCCGATTCCACCCCCAGAGGCACGACTCCTCCTCTCCCTCCCTTCAACCAGCAGCAACAGCGATAGCGATAGCGACAGCCCCAGGATACCATGCTACGATTATGCCCCTGCACCAGGCCCCACTCCCAACGATTCCGAACATGATTCCAGCGACCTCTTCGAGATTACATACATTAAATCCCCTGACCCAGACCCACCACCCGACGATTACGGATTAAACCCTTGCAGCTTCAACCTCGACATAAGATTGTGGCATAAGACAATTCGTTCAGGCTCATCCAGAATGATGAGATGGACCCCAATTCGCCCCAAGCAGCATTAGCGCACCTACTCCAGTCAAGTGTATGGCAGCTGGGAGGAGATGATGACATAGAGTCTGACTCCCACCACATGAATTCCTTTGCGACTCTGTTAGCGATTGAGCCATGAGGTGTCCAGATGATGGTAAAAAGGAACCGATGGAGAGTAACGGTGTCCTTTCTGATGGAACCTGCACCATGTTTGTAATGTATATGTGTTCGTTATTGTGAATATTAAATGTTATTTGTCAATTTAATGTTTTTATGGCCCCATGCCACCACTCTTTTAACGCCCACTGGCAGTTAATGGAACAAGTTTGTCGACAGACAAGCGATCATAGCTACTCTTCTGATTCTGACATTTTTGATTGTTGTCGTGATTCCTCACCGACGTCTCAACTTACCGTTCATTGAACAAAGAACGAAGAAACGTACATCGCACGAACATGCCATGCAGCACTCCAAGCCAGCACCAGAAATGTTGCCCTTCTAACTTAAAACCTTCTACACCTCTGTGGTCCATATCCCTCTATTCCCATCTATTCACGTATTTTTCAAGACCGCCCTGAAAGGTCACTATCCAACGGGCTTCCACCTCCTCCTCTGTTCTCTGTGACCAGCATCGAGAGTCCAGAAGTTTGTGTTGCCTGCCTGGTGCTGGGGTTCGGGGTGTCTCATCTCAGCTGCAGAGTAACTTGGAGCGGAAGGGTAAAGATGCAGTTGTCCAAGTACACGTAGGTACCGGCGACATCGGTAGAGCAAAAATAGAGGTTCTGCTGAAGGAATATAAGCAGCGAAAAGATAAATTACGATGCAGAACCAAAAGTATAATAACCTCTAGATTACTGCCTGAGGCACGTGCCAATTGGCACAGTGTCAAAAAGATTATGTAAGTAAATACATGGCTCAAATATTGGAGTGGGAAAATGTCTTTGCATTCATGGAACTTTTCATCAGTCCTGGGGAAGCAGGGAGCAGTTCCAATGGGACGGCCTCCCCCTGAATCAAGCTGGGACCAGTGTTCAGGCGAATCAGATACCTATGGCTGCAGATAGGGCTTTATACTGAATAGTGGGGGAGGGGGTTTCAGCTGAATGAATGATTACAAAACTAAAGTTAAAGGAGAAGGTGAGAGTGTAGGTTAATGATTAGGATCTTAAACGAGTTACAGGGCCGAGGGCTCAGGTGAGGTTAGTGTAGATTCCAAAACACGCCATAGATCAGAGAGTCCAGAAAGCGGCAGGAGTCCAAATTCAGGCACGGCAAAAAAGGGGACAGCTAGGGGGCGGTCAGCACAGGACTGAGGGTGTTGTTCCTAAATGTGCACAGTATACAAATATACAAATTCAGATAATTTAGCTTGTTGGGCAAATTGAAATTGGCAAGTACGATGTTGTGGGCATCACATAGACATGGCAGTAAGGGGCTCAGGGCCCGGATCTAAATATCCAAGGATATCTGTCCTATTGAATGGCCAGGCAGATGGTGAGATGGAGCAGGGTTGAATTATCAGTAAGAAATTGACTTAAATCGATAGCAAGATAGGATTGGAAGGCATAGTGTCTGTGTTGGTGAGTGGAGAAGTCGCAAAGGATGGGAGTTATGTCCCCCCCCCCCCCCCCTCCCCACACACACACCGAATTGTAGTCAGGTTGAGGGGCAGAAAATGAACAGGAGATAGAAAAGGCATTTCTGAAAGGTAATATTATAATAATCATGGGGGACTTCAAAATGCAGGTGAACTGGGAAAATCTGGTTTGTAGCAGATCCCAAGAAAAATGAATTGGTGCCATGTCCATGAGATGTATTTTTGGAGCAGCTTGTGACAGAGCCTACCAGGGATCAAGCAATTCTGGATTTGGTTATGTGCGATGAGGAAGACGTGATGATGGAACGTCCCCTGAGGAGGCAGTGGCCACAATGATAGAATTCACCCGACAGTTTGAGAGGGAGAAGCTGGAATTCGATGTCACAATTGAATAAAGCCCAGAGTTAATTGGAAGGGAAAACTAGCAGGGAAGTCACTTGCACGACAATGTCAGAAGTGTTGAGGGTTTGTTCGGGAGGCACAAATTAAATCATCCCAAGGAGGAGAGAACCTGTTAAGGGGAGAAAAAGGCAACCATGGGAGACAAGGGAAGTCGAGGACAGCATAAAAGCAAAGGAAAAAACATGCAATGTGGCGGGAATTAGAGGGAAGCCAGAGGATTGGGAAACCTTTATAAACAAGCAGAGGACAACTAAGAAAGCAATATGGGGGGTGGGAGGGGGGGGTAGAAGGTAAAATATGCTAGTCTTGCAAACGAAGATTGCAAGAGGTTTTTTTTCTCGAAGGATAGAAGGTAAGAGAAAGGAAAAGATGGACATTGGACCACTGACAAATTAGGCGGTAGAAGTAGGAATAGGGAGCAAAGAAACGGGAGAAGAACTGAATAGGCACTCTGAGTCATTCTTAACAGTTAAAGACACCAGTGGCATGTCTGAACTTCAAAAGAGTCAGTGGAAGAGATGAGTAAAGTGGCCATCACTAAAGAGAAGGTCAACGGGAATCTGAAAGGTGTGAGGTTGGATAAATCGCCGCAGGGCTCTGGAGGCCATGGCTGAGGAGATGATTGAGACATTGCTGGTGATCTTCCAGGAATCACCGAATGCAGGCAGGGACCCAAATGATTGGAAAATGGCTAATGTAACGCCCCATTTAAAAACAGAGGCAGACGAGAGGAAATTATAAACAGTTTAGCCTGACTTCGGTTGTTTGTAGGATTTTAAAGTCTATTATTAAAATTGA